>NC_051157.2:227014085-227234084 GCF_013339745.2 Dermacentor silvarum
CGCTATGTCCTTATGGACTAGAAGTCCTACCCCAAATTTTCTCTTATCAGGAAGACCTTCATAGCAGAGGACATGGGCGTTAGTCAGCACTGTATAAGCCTCACCAGTTCTTCTAACCAGACTAAGGCCAATAATATCCCAGGCAATGCCTGATAATTCCTCAAATAGCCCTGCTAAACTAGCCTCACTCAAGAGGGTGCGCATGTAGAACGTTGCCAGGTTCAGTTTCCAGTGGCAGCCTGTCTGGACCCAGAGGTTCTTAGCACACTCTGCTGCGTCGCAGGTCTGACTGCCGCCTTGGTCAATTGCTCCGCAGCTGCTGGGGAGTGAGGGCCATGGGTTAATTGCAGGAGTCATGAGGGAGGTAGTGGCCGAATACTGCACTAGGGAGGCCAATTCCTTTTCGGGTGACTTTGTTGAAGCTTAGTGGGCCTTCCTAATTTGGTTACACTTGGAATAGTGTAGCCCCACTAGCTCTCGGCGATATTTTTCTTTTTTTTTTTTTTGCCGGTGTCAGGCGCCACTCCATGCCTGAAAATGTAGTGGACTGGAGGAGATTCGAACTTACGACCTTCAGATTAGAAACCCAGTGTTCTACCTCTGCTCCACACCACCACTGTCAATATTCAATTCCAAATCTACTATTCAGTATTCGATAACCCCTATAATTTTTGAGTCCTTCAGTGAGTTTTGTCGTGCTTACAAAATGTGGATTCAATGTGTGAACTCTCTACAGGCATGGTAGATATGAGAAAATAAGCTGTTTCATGTCCAGCATGCTGTACCCATCCAGCCATCTGAAAAATTTGCTCAATATGAAACACTGTCAAAAACAGTGAAAGAAGTGAACTTGATGCATGACGACATACTGGCACCAAGAGAAAACACCTAGACGTCTAGTTTCCAACTATTTTCACTAAACCACTTTGCACTCGAAGACTGCGGTTGACCCTACTTGTGTGGGACGGCACACTTTCTTCAGAAGATCGCTATTAGGATGAAGGCAACAGTAATTTCTTCAGCACCAGATAAACTGAGCAAGGTGTGCAGGTTGACAAACCCTCGATGAAAAAAATTGGTGTGGTTTAGCTTTGGTTAACCCTGGTTGACAGTGAAAGTTTCACTGCCCTGGCTAGGCCCATTGTTGAGCTGTGGCCGAGGTATGGTTTTGCAATGATATACAGACATGTTTGCAAGGAATACAGTGTTCATTCATCATTTTTTTTTATGCCTATGAAGACACTGCGGTGTTCAGTAAAGTAGTGAGACTTGGTTGCAAATCGCAGCCGGGCCCAACTCTACTCGGGCAACGGCGACAATGTCTCCTTTCAGGGCTCCATAGAGGCCTAAATATAGTACAATGTAGCGTGAACGCGCGCACATGTTACGTCACGTTGGCGAGAACAACAGCGGCTATAGTTCGACCGATGGTTCGACGTACTGGCGCCGCCAACATAACCGGACGCGTGGCCAATGCGCTCCGACGAGCCCGGCGTCTACGTAACCGGACGCGCAGCCAATGTGCTCCGACGCGTCTGGTGTCTGATGACGCGAGCCCACGTGCTGATAATGCCGGACTATAAATGCACCTTAATGCTCTCTTGTGGTTTGACCTCTAGCTCTCAAGGTGAAAACTGTTGAGTCGCAGACGGCTGCCCAAAGTAGCGTAATGAAGCTTTCGCTTCAAAACTGTGCCTGGTTGTTCTAACAACCAGGCACAGTTTCTAAGTGGTTTTGGCATGTAAAAGCACAGTAAGAAGAAGGGGCATCATAACCAGTTTGTTGAACTTCTGGATGCAGTGGCGTATGAACTGCCATCATCCTGTGGTACCAAATACCTTAAGGAGAAAAGGCCTTAATGAACACCTAAGAGGACATAGTTTGAATGTAAAAGGATACCGGAATGGTCATGTCAAGACTGGGACTGCGCTCGTTTGTTTAATTATTTTGTGATTCTTGCCAGACACAGATAAGGACGTGCATGAAACTATAGAAGCAAAAGCTATCAGGAGGATCAGTGAGAGGTGTGTTGGCATGTTGTCTGTCGACCTCCTTGATAAAGATATGGACTTTTTAGCAGTTCAATGTTCTGAATGGTACCTTCGTGCAATTTACAAGTTTTCCATGGAATAAATTGAAGTTAGTGCATTGCTGTGTCTCCCTTTCATCCTTGTGTGCTAGTGCTAAAATGGTGTCCAAAAATTAGGTGTTCGCTTGAGTAGCACTCAGAATAATATCCATCTTGTTATAGCCAATAAAACCAAGGGAATGTCTACTACCAAGGCGCTGCATATTCTGTCCTGCACCTACAATTCACAAATACAGTACAGTCCACTTATAATGGTACCACATATAACGATATATTGGTTATAGCGATAAGTCGAATTAAGAGTATCAACTTATGCACTAGGGCTATGAGAAAAAAAAAACATATACAGCAAAATACCACTTGAACGAACGTCATTTAATCGAACTATTCAATTGTACAAACTTTTTTAAGTCCCCACCAAAGTGCCATTTAACCCAATGCAAACGCCCTTCAGTTTAACGAAATTCACTGCAGTACGCATTTCAGTTTCACAAACATATTCCGTGGCATCATCCTATGCCTCCCAAGTCTTGTTGATGACTTCAAGTACAACCCACCCGCCATGGTTGCTTAGGGGCTATGGTGTTAAGCTGCTAAGCACGAGGTCGCGGGATCAAATCCTGACCACGGCGGCTGCATATCGATGGGAGCGAAATGCAAAAACACCCATGTACTTAGATTTAGGTGCCCGTTAAAGAACCCCAGGTGGTCCAAATTATTTCGGAGTGCCCCACTCCAACATGGTTTTGGCACACAAAACCCCATAATTCAATAATGTTTTTTTTAATCGAGTACAACCCGCACTTTTGTAGCATATTTTAACATTGAGAACTGCGATTCATAATCACGCGACGAGTAATGGGCCCTTTTTTAGCTTTGAAGGATCGGCCAAGGTTCCTTGAATTGACTACCTAGATGACCTCGTAGCCAGCCGAAGCCATAGCCATAGCCGCAGATAGAGCTTTATTTCTACAACCACAAAAAAAGGCATTCGCCTTCTGGTTAATCATGAGCACCAGACGAAAGCGTCTGTCTCTAGACGCTGTGGACACCAATCTCGAAGAGGAGGAACATGACACTGACAAAAGCAATGAACCCAGTGGCTGGAAGGAATTGTTGGAAAGACTGGGTACAGACAGCCTTTTGAAGACTATGTCATTTGCGACTCTCAGGTTGAGACGTGCACCACACTGACTACAGAAGAGATTGTAGCGAGCGTACTACCTCATGAAGAAGAAGTGGAAGAAGAATCACCCTTGAAAAGGAAGTAACAAAAATTTTAGCTAAAGAAGCACTGATGTGCCTGGAGAAACTAAAGTCCTTAGCTGCTCGGCAGATTATTGTGCCAGAGAACGTTCACAAGAGCTTGGACACAGTGACTCAATTCATGACCACTGGAGTCCTAAGTGCAGAAGTGCAGCAAAAAAATCGCTCAAGCCAGCAAAGAAACAAGACGGCCCCGCGGCAGCTTCGACAGAGGGAGAGAGCGCATATGCCACAAACAGCCGACGTGATCAACGGAGGCTACAAGCTTCGAGAAGACACGCGAAGGTTGCGGTGTCGAGAGAGGATAGAGAGGGCGCGCGGCGACACACCCTTTGAGACCCGATGCAAGAGCCAAGAGAGAGAGGGAGGGCGACAGCCCGAGCGTGCGTTAACGGATGAGTCACCACCCCTCCTAGAAGACGTTTCGGTGCCGCGGCTGAAAGCGCAAGAAATGTCTAGAAGATGGCTTTGCTTATGCTACGGGATCACGGCTCTGTCGGAAGGTTTAGTGCCAGCGAAGGCAATAAAAGCGCCATGCGGGAATCAGCAGGGAGGTCAGACGGCGCCGGTGAAGAGATGTGACGTGAAGACTGACCATCTGCGGAAGAAGGGGATTCCCCGGCAAGCTAGTTTACGAGTTCCTCGAGCGTCTGCATTTCCGGAAGAAGTTCCTCCTTCAAATTTGCCTTAAAGCTACGCCGAGATCGTCCGGCTCAAGACCAGAAAGGGTGAATACGATTGGACACTGTGTTCCTATTCATTCTGTACTGTACATGTTGGACTCTTAGTGCTTGTCGTTAATTATTTTCTATTGTTTTGTTAATACCCATCTGAATTGTATTGTGATGTGTATAGCCAAAGTGTGCATGTATGTATGTAACTGCCTTGTTTGAAGAATTTATGTCATTGTGTTTTGACAACTCTGGGCTCTGACTCGGTCTTTGGACCACAACCGGTGTTCGCTGGCACACCAGAGGGCCCCTTACTAATTGTCCTTGCTTTCGTGGGGTTATTTTCAGAAGCTGATAAGTCCGCTTTGAAATCTGGCCCAGCGTTGGCGCCTCGTTCACAGGGTGTGTGACATTCTATTTCTGCGATTGGCACGTATGTTTCTTTTTTTTCACTGCGGTAGTCTTCGTTTTAGACCAAAGGAACAACCACATCTCTGCTGTTTTGAAAATTTTCACTTCGTGGTACGTGTTCTGGACGCCGCTCGTGCTTCGTGGCCGATGGAGGCCGCTCATGCCGATGGACGACCATCGTGCGAAGAGCGTGCAGCGCAAACACCTGCTATTATACCCTGCGCCTTTCCTCCTCGCCACGCACTCCAATTGGTCGGCTCCTCTCCTACCGGCGAGCAGGTCACGTTACCTCTCCAGCTCTGCTCCTGTGTGACGGCACTGTCGGCGCACGCTCGACTAAAAACAGCTCTGCTTTTAAAAAGTGAGAAGCAAACGATGTCTCTCCCCCCTTTCTCTTTCAGCGAGCACGAAAATGTGCCGCGGAAGCAGCAGTGTGCACTGACAGAGCTGATCTCCTTGAATTTCCTGAGAGACTTTGCACCAGCAACGCAAGCTTAAGCGGCTTAAAAATTGCGCAAAAATTAAAACTTGTTCAAACTCCGAAAGGCTCATTGAGGAAGCGTCAAATAATTTAAAACAAATGATCATAAATGATAAACAGAGTTACTTTAATGTACAGCTTCCTAGTTTTATGAAAACGTCTCCAGGGAGATTCTGGAGGACGATGACTTATTCGTCCTCCCTTTCCAATATGTTGATAATAGACGGTAAAAGTGTACACGATGAGCAGGTTGTATTTTCTGCTTTTAACAATTATTTCGGCAGTGTATTTACAAGGGATGACGGTTATCTGCCTTCCTTTCGTATGGATTTGCCTTCCATTCCTGGTATTGTTATTTCTGAGCATGGTATATACTGTTAAAAATAGATGAAAAGAAATCCCCTGGTCCAGATGGCTTCTTAAAACGGTATGCCGAGTGGTGTGCAAAGTACTTGGAAATTTTGTTTAGTAAATCGCTTTAGGACGGCATGCTTCCGGATGACTGGAAAACAGCAATAATCAAACCCTTACATAAATCGGGAAACAAAAATTGCATAAAAAACGATAGACCAATTTCTCTGACTTTGACGACATGCAAAATTTTCGAACCCATAATCTATAAGCATGTAATTGGTTTTCTTGATGATCACTGCATGTTGATGACCGCTCAGCACGGATTTCGGCGGGGCTTTTCCACAAACACTCAGTTAGTAGAAACAATTCATGATTTTGCCAACACAATAAATAATAGAAAACAAACCGACGCTATATTCATGGATTTCAGTAAAGAATTCAACAAAGTAGCCCACAGCAAATTACTTCACAAATTGAGCTTTATACTTGGAAATGATAAACTATTAAAATGGATACAAGCGCACCTAACCAACCGCTCCCAATTTGTTAGGATAGACCAGATTTCCTCTGACACATTACCTGTTGTTTCTGACGTTCCCCAGGGATCCATGCTGAGTCCTCTTTTTTTTCTTGCTTTATATATATGACATTGTCAATAACCTATCCGTCAAATTTAAACTTTACGCTGATGACTGTATACTGTATGACGAAATTGAATCCCCCCAAGATCAAATCAGGCTAAATAGTGATTTTGGCAAAATAGTTGCATGGTGCCATCGACGGCAAAGTCTTTTAACTATGAAAAAATCGTCTTTGTGAGTATAACACTAAAGAAAAAGCCATTTCTCTTTCACTATTTTGCCAACAACACTTATATCTCCCAAGTATCTCACTATAAATATCTCGGTGTACACATATCTCACAATATTTCCTGGTCAAAACATACTGACACTGTAATGGCTAATTGTCTTCACAAATTCTTCACCCTAAGACGGTCATTAAAATTCTCGACACCTGCTGTCCGCCTTCTGGCATATAATGCAATGGTTCGTCCTACTTTAGAGTATGCAATGATCATCTGGGACCCCCACACAAAAACAAATATTGAAAAATTAGAACGAATTCAAAAGAAAGCTGTTCGATTCATCTACAATTCTTACAGTTGAACTTCTATAACAGACCTCCTTAAACGTAATGGCTTCTCTTCGATTACAGAACAAAATCGTGTTTCCCGATTAAAATTCTTTTTTTCAGCTAGTGAATGGCCACTACCATATTGATACCTCGCACATTTTAACACCTGTAACTGGTTATGCTGCCCGTCATAAACATTCCCAAGCAGTAACCCCGTTAACACCGCATAACAACTGCTTCAAATACTCTTATTTTCTAAGAACAATGGTTGATTGGAATAAACTTCCTGACAAAGTCATTACACTAAATTCTTTATCCCTTTTTCAGGCGCGCCTGCATTCTTGATTCTGTCGCACATAATTTATTTGCTCCTTTTTGCTTGCATTCTGTCCGTTTGTCATGTTGAATTCAAGCTTTGGAAAGTTCCTTGTAATGTATGTTTGTATGAGTGTACTTTATGTTCCCACCCTGCTAAGATCTTGTAAAAGATCGCAGTATCTATAAATAAAATAAAATTTTTAAAAAATGCTGTGTCACTTAAGACAATGCTGCAAATATTGCAAGACTGGAAGTACGAGCTCGCGCAGTCAACGATATCGACGATTCTGAAAACCAGGAGCACCACAATTACGAAGGCTAGAACCAGTGGCCATGCCGATCAACGGAAAAGGCAGGCTTTGTGCACCTGGGTAAAAACCCCCTTGGGTGAAACCAACAAGGTGGAAGCAGCTGACATACAGAACTCTGGGAGCATGTCGCTGCCAATGATGAAATAGATGGTGCTTCGATGGAGGAGCTCCCGAATGCTGATAGTGCTGCCTTGTACTATGAAGAGATCTCCGATGGGACGATCGTTGTCGCAACAGACGGCAGCGTTGTGCAACGGAGGTAACGACAGCAGCGGCAGTCACAACGAGATTTACAATGGCCTGTGTTTGACACTGACCTTGATGTTCACTCAAAGTTCAGTGTTGTCGATCGAGTCGCTCACTGATTTCATGGACGCTAAATCATAGCCGCCAGTGTTCGCACAGCAGCTGGACGACGTGATGCACACATCGGTTGTGAACCCGAAATTTCCGCGAAAGCAAGTGCAGATTTCGGACTATTTCGGCGCACGTAACGCTTTGACATGCTGTTTAGAGGTATAAATAAACATTTTATTTTTCACAGCCTACATTCTACGTCGATTTTTATCGCAAGTGGCAAATTTGGTTTCGGAGCTACAAAGGTATACTCGGCAGCTTTTTTTTTACGGCAGTCCAAATATAGCGATGATTGGTTATAATGATTGGATTTTTCATTCTTCTTGTTATTGTTATAAATGGAGTGCAGTGTAAATCAAGAAGTACATATTTTAGGATTGTACCAAAATAAATAGTGTTAAAGCCATGATAACTTGCATGCAAGTGCGTTTATCTGACTTATTTATATAGAAAGTAAATACACAGAACAAAAGAAGCAATCCTTGTTATGACAGACAATGCAGTGCAAGTAATGCGAGAAAACGCAAACTATTTTGAACCAGGTAATCCCGGAGATTCGAGTTCCACACGCTACCAACAGGAAGAACAGGCAGCACATCCTCTCCTCACATCGAATAAACTTGCTACCAAACTAAAGGCTTTTCTGAACATTTCGACTTGTCCCATAGGTTATTTCTAAAATGTTGCTCTACAGTTACTTCCAATGCATGCAGTTTACAAAAAGCACAGCCTTTGAAATGTGTTTCTTCTGTCACTCACATTTGGACACTACCTATTCTGCTTTACGCAGCCACTTACTATAAGGCCACCACTGTCTCCCACTCTTCCTCGCAAACGTCAGTACTCAGCTGAAGTTATGAGCACGACTCACTAGTGCTTTCCATGTCTATTTCTTTACTTAAAGTGAAAGGACATCCAAAAACACCACAATTATGGCATCGAAGAAGGCGGCCCTCATCGCTGTAGCCTGCCTAACTCCGCACTCCCATTTTCAAAACCCAGGAGAGCCAGAATTCTACTACATTTCCCCCAACAATGCTTGCAAAAAAATCCCTTTTCTGGGAAGCTGGCACAATCTAGTAGTGCGGCATTCACACCAACAGAAAAAAAATGACTGCCACCCATCTGTGGCACTCGGTAGACAAAAAGAAATCCTTGGATGAGTGAGACTCGTCACTCAGATGTATTGGAGAAAATGGCTAGACAACTGAGACTCCTCCTTGGCATGGAAAGGGTTAAAAGGTATGGTACTCACACTGTAAGTACATCATTCATCTTATGGATAAAGAATTGACCTTTCTCAATGCTTGTGCCATGTCATGATACCCATCATTCCAAACTGTGCCACCGGGTTCCACCTCCCCCTGGCACCCAACTCCTCGCTAACAAAACCTGTCCGAGATGCTGCTCTATCTTGAATTCCAGTACACTTGCAATGGAGTCCGTGCAATTCTTTCCCATTAACCTGCCTACTCTTCAAAGCCCTACCTTGTGGTAGAAGGCTGGAGCAGATGCTCTGGTGGCTAAGCACAGCACCACAGGAGTCTCTGGGCACCCCATCAGGGCTCCTCTTGTCGTGCCCTGCAATTAGCCACGCAATGGCCCATTTTAGCAAAACACTGGTTGCTTTTTATCTTTGAGCTGTGGACATACAAACCACTGCATAAATTACAGAAGCACTCGAACAGTTAACCAGGTAACCACCTTGCAGCACACTGCCTCAAACTTCTACAACACGAAATAATGTGTCCTGTGCCAACCCTGTGGAATGTGCGTGCATGCCGACTTTGTGTCTCGTTCAATGGGACCTTATTGTATTAACCACAATTATTATTACTTCCTGAATTTATTCTCCTGTAAACATCTCTGTAAATGATACCATTTTTTCTACTCTCCATTGACTGTATTCAGGACACATTGTGATGGTGAAATCTTTTTGTAAGACATGCAGTAACAATGATGCCCCTCATTTTCTGGTGCTCACAAGTGACCCTCGTACGAAGGACAAGTTGGACACTTTGTTAACCCCTTAACAGCCATGACAAATTTAGATTTTTAAAAGTGCAGAATTGTTTGTAGACCTGCATATTTTGCGCCAATACTTCCTAAAAAATATGACACCAGGAAGGAATTTTGCATTCATGCTGGTCTTATTGAAAAAGACAGTAAAAGTAATTGTGTACATATTATTTATTTGTCAAAATTACAAGAAACTGCACATACTATACTCTGTTTCAGTTCTTCCATGCAGCAGAGCCAAGGCTACGTGACCAGTGAGTGCATATACATGCACAGCGAGAGGTAGTGTCACAGTTGTGGAGTCTCACACATGCTCTTGGGACAAAGGAACGACAACACAGTAGTACAAACAATCAAAAGGGCATTTATTGCACCTTTCATACATGCTAGCCGAATTCCTACGCATAGAACATTCACATGGGCGCACGACAAATCAAGGAAGTCCGACTCACCGCGACTGGATAGCGAGCGAATATGTTCGCCCCATGCTATGACACCATCGCCTAGTCGTTCACGTGTACGGTCATGTGAACGGTGGCGCGCTCAAACGATTCGTGTTCGTCCATACCGGTGCCCTGCTCCTAGCCACGCGAGACGGTCACGTGAAGCATGGATCGGCACACGCGCGGGACGTCCGCATCACTCACCGATCCCAACCCGAAGAGGAACAGCCTTCTCCTTTTTGTGCTCGCGTAACCCCCCCCCCCCCGCCGTCAGGTGGCGTTAGCAGCGCAACACTAGCACCATCTCTCGTAGTACGCTGCAACTCCATCGCCGTAAAGCTACGCGGCGAAGCCGGATTACAGCAGACAGGAGCCATGCGAGAAAAACAACATCAGGGGACGCGTGAGAGTCGCACATCCCCACACAGTTCAGAACCCGTTGGATGACTAAATGGCCTTTACAAGTGGTCTTCTCGGCAGGTGTTTCTTTCGAAACTTCTCTGCAGGTCGCAGGGCGATTCAATGCGCGATTTTGCTTCGTTTTTCTATAAACTATTCATTCAGCCTCTATGATACTGAAAATAGAGTTCTCCATTTGCAGTGATGCTACTGGTTTATGCCATTTCGGAGCAGCTTTTGGAGATACCAAAATTTCCTTTTGGCGCATGTTTATGAAAGTGATTGCAAACTATATTACATGGAGCTCTCACAGTGGGCAAGTCATGTAAAAGCAGCAAGCAGTCTTTGGTTCATAAACTAAATCGAAGCACTGAAAAATGCCACCCTTGTCATCGCATAGACTGCCATGAAGCAGTGCTGTCCTAAGTTAAGTACATCATTGGCTTAGAAAAGAATGGAAGTACCTGGATGTGCTGTGTGCAGACTTCGGAGGCATTTTGCTAGTATAAAATCTTTTAAAATGGAGTACACTGTGAAAAAGAAGGTATGTTGATGATATAACAGAACCTAAGGCAATAGGCGCACTCTCCTTCTTTGCCTGTCTAAATTTAATTGGCAATTCTATATTTTCTTTTACTTTTGCTTTGTTCTCACAATGCCGCTATCTCCAAATTATACAAGTCCTCTAAAGTTAAAGTATCCATAATTTTAATAAAACTAATGCTATCTATGCAAGTACAGTGGAACCTCGTTGATATGATTCTGCGTAATACGTTTTTTAGGATGACAATTTTTTTTTTCTTTTCCTGGCCAATGTTTTTTCATGAGGTTGATACGATCACGTTTTCACCTGAAATTAGATGATACGACTGCAAACTGGGTTTTCTGAAACTCAGAGCTTTATATTCGAGTGTACTAGATTAAATTACATTCCAACGACCCACTAACAATGTTTTAAGGGTCGGCGACACTAGCGAAAAAACGCGTGCTGCACGCCGGCAGCACCAAAACGCACGCCACAAAAGCTGTCGCGAAGCAGGTTTTTCATGCCGTGAGGGGATCAGTCCTCGAACGATTTAAACTGCCGCAAGCGAAGCAGACCAATGAGAGATGTCCCTTCAGTGGCGTACGCGCAGGAAAGTGGTGTCATGCGGCCCTGCCCGACTGCGATTTTCGGACTCATAGTATTGTCTGCTCGCATCAGCTTTCGCTCGCACTTGTTTTGGCTGGCTTTTCCGGCGAGATCTTCATGTGGTCCCGTAGCTGAACGAAGCGCCTGCCCTCGTCCGCCAGTTGTATCGCTCCTTGTATCAAGCTGCTCTATGGTGTTCCTTTGTTTCAGAATTCTTGGTCTCATTTTTTAACTTTCTAAAGAACTTGTTTAAGGACTTTGAAAAAAAAGAAATTTCAGCAAAAAATGACTGCTATATTAAAGTTGCTCAATAAAAGACACAGTTTCGCCCGAAAGGAGAAGCATCAGTTGCAATAGCAAATTAGTAGACAGCTATACGGAGTAAGCATAGTAGTTTTATCGGCCGTACACACTTGGAAACATTCGCTTACTAACTCAATTAACAAGCACGGTGTCAGTGTGTAAAAGCAAACATGAACACATCACACTCGATGACTGCGGACACTCACTGTCGGAACTCTAGCGTGAGCAACAGCAGCAGCGAGCAAAGGCGGCTATCGGTCATGAGGTCTATTACTTCAACGGAAACTGAATGGCAAAAGCACAGCGCGCACAAAGCTATGAGCCGTCTGCAGATCACTTTCAAGATACGGCGTGCACGACCACCTGCAGCCGCGCAAAGTACAGTAAAATCTCGGTAATACAAATCTCGCGGGGTTGCGTGAAATATTCGTATCACCCAAAATTCGTATCATCAAAACACACAAAATTGAAAAAAATTTATTTAATTTTAGCAGCAAAAATTCCTAATATAGTGGAACCCCGTTGATTGTTCCTCGCTGCTGCATTTTCCCGGCTGCTACGTCGCGTTTTCGTGGTCCCGACCTATATCCTACATTGACTTCCATGTATTAAGTTCCCCTTGATACATCGCCAACCTGTTTTTCCTGTATCTTACGTTGCTTTTAAATGTGGCGGTCACGTAAATTTAGTGGTGCAGCCAGCTTGTACGCTGCAACAAGTGATCGGTGCATTGCGACCGGCACGCCGATACGGCGCGGCCTTGCGGGCGCCATTCTTGAAAGCGATCTGCAATGTTGACAAAGTGCACCTAGTGCCTGATAGCTTATTATGCGCTGTGCTTTCGACGTTTTGCTTTGACACGAGAGACAAAGGTCAATTCGCTCGCTGCTGCTTCCACGCTTCTTTACTCCAGCGTTTTGACAGCGAGTTTCCGTCTTCTTTCTGGGGTTTTAAGTGCCAGAACCAGTTCTGATTAGGAGGCACGTCGTAGTGGAAGGCTCCGTTCCCGCGGTCATCGAGCGAGATGTGTTCGTGTTCACCTGTACACGTGTGACACTGTGCTTGCTAATTTAGTTAGTAAACAAATGTTTACAAGTTGATACGGCCGATAAAGGTACTATCCTTACTTCGTACAGCTGTCTACTAATTTGCTATCGCAATCGTTGCTTCACCTTTCGGACGAAACTGCAACTTTTTTTTTTCCCCGGTCCCTTGAAAAAATGTATCAACGGGGGTTCTACTATCCATGTGCGTTTCTTCTTGCCCAAATCGTCAACGAACGCCTTCTGGAAGGCGTAAAAGTGTGAGCACGTGATCTCGCGAATGTTTTCGCACACCACTGAACACCTCAGCATGTCGAGTGCAGGCAGCATTTTGGCCGCCGTGGCTGCTGCCGTGGTCGTCGTAGCTGCAGCAGTCCTTGTCTACGTTCTCGCTAGTCAAAGCACCAGCTAGGCTGTGATGTGGTCCGGTCCGCTCGACGTGGGGACCAATGAGGATTGCGCAGCCGCGTGACGTAGCCAATTCCTTGGCGACTATGGATCCCGCCCAGATCCCGCTGTGCCAGCTTGCTAGTCAACACCACCTCTGATGTTGTCTGTGCCAGTCGCTCCGCTGGCTCAGCTGCCGCCGATGTTGCTCACGCATTCGTATGATCCGCAGCGGTGCGGCAACACATTCGGAACAGCCAATTTTTTTCGTATTGTGAGCAATGTATTTCGGCCGGGGAATGTTACAAATTCGTATTACACCAAAATTCAGTACCAGCCATGATCGTATCACTGGGGTTTTACTGTACTTATTTTCTCTCCACACGCGCTTGCTCTGCTCGCGCCATCACGGACTTTGTCGTCATCGGTGCGTCAGCACATTGGCACTGCGACAGTGCCCCCTACCGTATAGACGGAGTCTTGATTATAAGAACAGTACTGTTCTCACGATGTTGTCCTCACAAGAGTTCTATATACAGTGTTAGCAACTAATAAACAATTCAGCACAATGACTATTTACAGGCTATGTCCATGGTCGGAAGTTCCACGTGTCCGTCAGACATACCAGGCTGAGTTCTGGTGAAGGAGATGGGGGGCTGGACAAATTTCTCTGGTGGTCGTGGCTGAGAGTGGCGCTGCGGACAAGTGGTGCATAGCCTCGTGGCACGAAGTAGGCTAAAGAGGCAGACGCGCATGTTCAAGGTGACACGTGGTTGTGCAGTCAATGCTTGTGTTGCTGTGACGGGGAACACCTGCAACCTGAGATGCGTTGGAAATGCGGTCAGGTATTGTAAAGTGAGCTATGCAGTCGGTGCCGGAGATTCACGAGTGGTATTGGGTAAAATTCACGCACATCTGGTGGCATCGGCATCACTGTGACCGGAAAGCACATGGAATAGTAGCTTACCTGGTGGTTGGACATGACCGCCAAGGGGTCACAAGGGCGCACGCGCTGGAGACCACTCGAGGCGTACTCAGCCGTGCGGGAGTTGACTCAGCACGTTTGGTCGCTGTGACACGTTCATTGCAAAAGCACTGGGCATCATGTAGTTGCCGAGGTGGTGTGGAAAACTCGGTTGTCATGAATGAGTACATAATTGGACACTAGAAAAGGTGGCAAGGGTTGCGAGGGGTGGCTGATCCTCGTGACCGGCAAGCCTTGGGTCTCGCAATATCATGGGCAGCCCAGCCGCTCTGTAGATATTGGTTCTGGTCTGTTGGTTGTCGTCTTTACAAGTGTCATCAGGGTGGAGGTCATGCTTTGATGGTGAGTCGACCAAATGGCAGGACAGGCACGGTGAATTGCGGGTGGCCACTGCTGCCATGCCGCTCGCACCAGTGTACAGCGAGTAAGTCTAGAGGGGCCAAAGCCACGTATGGTAGGGCCCGAACCTGGAAAGGGCTTGGCTTTTGTTGATGCAAGCTCTGGGCGCTGAAGCGGAACACCTTGAAAGTCAGCTGTAATGGTGATGGGCCAAGTGTGAGCCGTGTCGCCCTGGTGAAACGTGGTAGACTGTGGCAGCTCAGGAGACTCGGGAGGTGCGGGGTGAGTAAGGACGGCACCTGAGTGCAGTCTTGGCTGAAGCATTTCTGAAGGCTCGGCCGTGCAGAGACTGCGAGTTTTACAAAACTCACGTGGAGAATCACAGGCTTGTGTGAAACACGGTAGAAGTGACGGACCATGAGGACCATGACCATGCCCTTAGGGTAGTACTGAATGGAGCTGGCGCTGTGGTGGATGAAAGCGAGAATGTGTCGCGGCACTGCCAGCTCTGAGAGGGGGTCCGCAGCACGTGGCAAGCCTGTGGCCCTGAAAGCGGGACATCAGGTCACAGGACAGGCATAGCTACCGTTATTTGCTACTTGTCCTGCTGCAAAGTGATGCTATGGAGGTAGAAACACGCCTCCTGTTTGTAAAGTCAGATGGTAGGGCTTCCAGACCAGAACTCAAGAAATTGCGGTGGTTCCAGGATGCAGTGCATGGAAGTTTCTTCAGGTCGGAGTGCCATAATGAAAGATGGGGCCAGGGTCTCGACTGACTCGGTGCTTGCTGGGTGCCTCATGGAATCTTCTGAAACGCGTTGTTCCCTGGTCTGGATCACGGCTGTGGCGGTGCGGGAAAAAGATGCTGACACGTTGAAATGCAAGAACTACTTATTTTCTATCCTCACGGGCTCCATCCGCTCAAGCCTTCACTGACTTTGTCGTCGTCGGTGTGTCGGCACATCACTGCGACAATGTAAATGATGCCACCTTTTAAATAAGCCAGTTTCTTATGGGATAGTGGCAGGGAAGCAGTGCTAATGCACCTGTCTGCCAAGTGCTGAATATGAACAGCTTCTATTATCGCACGCATTGTCCGGCTATGCCCATGCATTGGTCAAACAAAGGTGGGCACCCGCATTCTTTACAATGGCACACCAGCTACCCACTGGCAAATTTCTTTACATTTTTGTTATGCTCACGTAGCCGTTCATTCAGGCATCGTCCTGTTTGTCCTACGTAGAATTTACCACATGACAGGGGTACGTGATAGATGACACACTCCGCACAATCGACAAACTCAGTTTTGTGCTTTCTCTCAATGCACTGTTGTTTGGCAGCAGCATTTGGATTAGTCATCCTGCTTAGCCTTGCTAGGATTCTTAGAAGTGTTGCAGCTATGAGCCATTGCTTCCATATCTTTCCAAACTGGTCAAGCGGGCAATCACAAGCCTGTGTTTTCAAAATGCAAATCTTGCCACCATTTGATTGAAAATGGCCTCAGTCTCTCAGGCTGGGTACCGCAACCAGCTGTTGGCTTCTGTGGCAGAGCGAACTTGAAGATACTACGTTCCAGAAGCAAGGCGCTCCCAAATTCAACTGAGCAGAAAAAAGTTGCTGTGGTCCCATGTATACATAAGCTATTGCACAACCTGAAAAACATTGCCCAATTATCGAATGTGCAAGTGGTAGTTTCCACAGGAGTCCAGCAGGAACGAGGGACATGAAGGGGCCTGCTCTGATACCATGCCAAAACAGAGTAGCGCGCCAGTTATGTGGAGATGGGTTTGCATGAGGCTTAACCTAGGAGCACCGGTCAGGAAAGGACATGACACTCCTCCACTTCACAACGCACAAAGGCAGGGTTCATCGACTCTCCGACACAGCACAAAGAAGGCTCCGGAGTCAGATATAAGATTGCCAACAAACACAGGTTTGTTAAACCAAAATACAACACAGTGCGACAGTCATGGCACATTCAGGGCTAACCGGATAGCAGTAGGCCAAACACGAGAATGAGAAGTCTCGGAGCCAATGGTCTCACATAACCAACCCGTTGTGGGCCTGTGAGCATCTGCAGTGGCGATGAAGCGCTCAGAGGAAGAGCGCTCAGGTGGAGAGGGCGCCTGGGGGCTGCCACTCAAGAAGTCAATCAGGGTGTGCCCCGTGACGTATGCTCACGCATTGACTCAAGGCCGGGAGGGAGCAGCACAGTTGGCACGGGAAATTAGCTCCGGCACGCTAGCAGTGCCCGCCATGTTGCCACTGGGGCAGTGGTTCCCGAAGATCGAGCTGGGGGACGAGGCACAGGAAGGCATCTCGATCCCCACAACTGGTATATTTAAGTCAATCAGGGTGTCAATCAGGCATCGCGAACAAACACCACTTCTGACTGGCAGAACTACAAAAGCATATCTATACTAGCAGAAAAAAGTATTCTTGAAGCCAAAAATCAGTACTTTAATATCACGCTTCCTAACTTGTTAAAAACCAACCCCAAGAAATTTTGGGAAGTCGTAAATCCAAAAAATAAACACTCGATACCAACCCTTCTGGGAGAAGACGGAAGTGCTCTACCAGTAGCCGAGTGTGCCGAGGAATTCAACAAAAGTTTTGCCACAGTTTTCACAGATGAACTGCCTCTTGACAGTTCACTTCAGCTATCACAACCACATGTAGCGTTTCCTTTTACACCCATCGTAGTTACAGCACATGGCGTTTCTCTTGCAATAGAACGCCTCCCGCTTAAAACAAGTCCTGGTCCCGACGGCATCCAGCGCCAAACTTCTAAAGTTAACCAGTCAGCATTCAGCACCCTTGCTTTTATTAATATTTCAGCAATCCATCGACACAGGATGTGTACCGGATGATTGGAAGTCAGCATTTATAATACCTATATTTAAATCCGGCGACAGTTCCCTTCCTAGCAACTACAGGCCCATCTCTTTAACCTCAATTAGCTGTAAGTTATTGGAACATATAATACACAAGCATATTATAACATATCCAAACGAAAGCAACCTACTCCTTATCAATCAGCACGGCTTTCGGAAAAATCTTTCCTGCCAAACGCAACTATTTGAATTAATAACTGATCTTCACCATTCACTACACTCATCGCTATACGTCGATGCAGTCTTTGTCGATTTTTCAAAAGCATTTGATCGCGTCCCCCATAACCGTCTGATCTTAAAAATCCGTAACCTTAAACTTGATCACAAAACAACGCAATAGATCGAACAGTTTTTAACAAACCGTCATCAGTCCGTCAAATTTCAAAACCATACCTCGAACCCCGCACGCGTCATATTAGGGGTACCACAGGGGTCAGTGTTGGGCCCACTTTTATTTTTAATTTATATTAATGATATAGCAACTAACATAAATGCAACGATTCGACTATTCGCAGACGACTGCGTAATTTATAAGGAAATAGCAAGCTTTACCGACATTACTCACCTGCAGTCTGCCCTTAATAAACTATCAGAATGGTGTTCTGTTTGGCAGATGCAAATCAACATAGACAAAACAAAACATCTAAAGTTTAGCCCGGCATTGAAAACGCAGGTCAATACTTACGCAATTAACAATATACCTATTGCTTCAGTCTCTACATTTAAATACCTAGGAATAAAATTTAATTCTAGTTTAACATGGAATGATCATATAGAATACATAACTTCTAAATCATTAAAGAAACTTGGCCTACTCAAGTGGCGCCTTCACCTCGCTACACGTGACACTAGACTATTAGCATATAACTCGCTCATTCGGCCTTCGTTAGAATACGCTTCCATCATTTGGCATCCCTATCATGTCACCTGGACTAACCATCTCGAAGCGGTCCAAATCAAAGCCGCACGGTTCATCCTGTCATCTTACTCGCGATTCCAAAGCGTCACCAAACTGAAAGACTCCCTCAAAATGCCATCACTCGCCATGCGCAGAACATATGCCCGATTAGGATTTTTTCACACTATATTCCATAGCAACACGTCATTTTCCCACTCACATATTTCTCCAGCGCATCACATATCGTCTAGATTAGACCACACATACAAAGTCAAACCAATTTTCGCTCATACTGAAAAATACCGGAACTCACCTCTAGCACTATCAATAGATCGATGGAATTCATTGCCATCTAGCATTGCCACTATCAATGATCCTCAATCTTTTCTGTCGGCGCTGCAATCCTTTCTTGAACGTCAAGGCATTTCACAATAGTTTTCTTTTTGTATACAGTAAGAGTTGGCGTTTTCATTAGAAACTGACACAAAAGTCATCCACCTGATGCTCGCATTGTTCTTTAAGTGCTGACATGATCGTACCTGAAAAGCATTTCTTTTTACACTGAACTGCCGGTATATTATACATCGTTTTTATATTTTATATTTTTACATTGTATTTCTAGGATACAATGTGGACTTGTCCTTTGTGTTAGTATTATACCTTGTTGCTTTTAGTTTCTGTTCACCATGCTATATTTGAACTTGCATTCTTGTGTCCACTGAATTGCCATTTTCACCTGCAGTGCGACTACTTTGTTATTCCCGTTTCAACACCCCCCCTCCCCCCCCCCCCTATGTAATACCCTTCTGGGCCTTTAGGGTATCCAAATAAAATAAAATTTAGTGAAAGATATAACTTATCTTTGGTGCATTCACTGTCCCCTAGGGTTGCCAAGACAGATGCTGCAGTCATTGGAATCACCATAGCAGTCAGGCACCGACTGACTGATAGTACCGACTAATCAAAAGCTACTGCGCATAACTGTTACAATCAGTGTGAAATGTAGACGAACGGTCGACATGGCTGCAATGCAGCCGAGCTGATAGGTGAAGACGGTGCATACTTATTAGATGCGAAGCATCTTATGCTCGGGGCTATGTCACTCCCTCCCTCCATCCATCCGCCGTGCGCACACCCGCACTGCGCATACGCATCCTCCTCCCCCTCCTCTCGTCTCCTTGTCTCATCTCCATATGCATGTATGTATATATATATATATATATTATAAAGGGGATTTATTGGGGTTCGTAGTGACAGCGGGTCGTAGAATGCACCGAGCCCAGTCCTCTCGCTTGAGCTTCTGCTGCGTGCTTGATGCTGCCGATGCTGCTGACTCTGCGTCATCGTTCGCCATCTTCCTTACAAGGGCCCCGCGGAAATAAAGGAGCCATCCTGGCGACTTAGTTGTCCGGAAGGACGATAGAAAGGTGATACGGCTTGAGGCGCTGAACGTGAACGACTTCACAGTGCCGACGTCGCATGTCGGACGGCGGCGTGAGCGGCTCAACCAGGTAATTAACGGGTGATGTTCTCTCGAGAACGCGGTATGGCCTGTCGTACTTCGGAAGGAGTTTTGAAGCGAGCCCAGGCGTGTGGTGTGGCACTAACAACCAGACGAGGGCGCCCGGGAGAAAATTGGGAGTCGAGTTCCGGGCGTCGTGAACGGCTTTTTGACGGTTCTGGTCGTCTGAGGTGAATTGGCGGGCCAGCTGACGACATTCTTCGGCGTGTCTGGCTGCTTCCAAGATCGGCAGGCATTCGAATGGGTCCGGCCGGTAGGGCAGAATGGTGTCTATTGTGTGCAAAGGATGACGGCCGTAAAGAAGGTAAAAGGGTGAGAATCCGGTAGTGGCCTGAGTCGCGGTGTTGTAGGCGTAGGTGACAAACGGAAGAACTAGGTCCCAATTAGAGTGATCAGGTGAGACGTACATGGCGAGCATGTCACCAAGAGTTCGGTTAAAGCGTTCCGTGGTACCGTTAGTCTGTGGGTGATAGGCAGTGCATTTACGATGAACAATAGCGCATGCAGCAAGCAGTTGTTCGATGACTTCAGATAAGAAGGTGTGGCCTCTGTCGCTCAAAAGTTCACATGGACCTCCATGACGAAGGAGAAAACGGCGTAGTATGAAATTGGCGACCTCCTGCGCTGTAGCATTTGGTAGAGCAGCAGTCTCCGCATAACGTGTTAAGTGGTCTACCGCAACGATGATCCACCTGTTGCCGGTAGGAGTCAACGGAAGTGGCCCGTAGAGATCTATGCCCACGCGATCAAAGGGTCGGGATGGGCATTGTAAAGGCTGGAGTTCACCGGCGGAGTTGTGCGGTGGCGCTTTGCGACGTTGGCACTCATGACAAGAGCGGACGAAGTTGCGAACGAAATTGTACATTCCCCGCCAGTAATAGTGGTGTCGAAGTCTTTCGTAGGTCTTGAAGACTCCCGCGTGGCCACACTGAGAGTCGACGTGGAACGAGGAGCAAATCTCTGATCGCAAGGTTCGCGGAATGACGAGTAACCATGTGCGACCCTCTGGGGCATAGTTGCGGCGATACAGTAGCTGGTCTCGAATCGCAAAATGAGGAACTTGGCGCCGAAGCGTTCGTGACGCTGGAACTTTCGACGTATCCAAGAGAAGGTCGAACAGAGATGCAGTCCAGGGATCATCACGCTGTGCAGAGGCGATAGTGTCAAAGTCCAGAGATGACAATGTGCACTCGCAGGAGGAGTAGTGACTGGCCTTCGGGGGAAGCGGTGATCGGGATAGCGCGTCAGCGTCGGAGTGCTTTCGCCCGGAACGGTAAACCACGCGGATGTCATATTCTTGAATTCGCAATGCCCAGCAGGCAAGGCGGCCCGATGGCTCTTTTAGCGTCAACAGCCAACATAGTGCGTGGTGGTCGGTCACTACGTCAAAAGATCGGCCGTATAAATATGGGCGAAACTTGCCAAGCGCCCACACAATGGCCAAACACTCCTTTTCTGTTACGCTGTAATTCGCCTCCGCCTTGGTTAACGTGCGACTCGCGTATGCGACGACGTATTCTGTGTGGCCAGGTTGACGTTGTGCCAACACAGCACCAAGGCCTACACCACTTGCGTCAGTATGAAGTTCGGTTGGCGCTTGAGGGTCAAAATGGCGAAGAATGGGTGGTGTCGTGAGAAGACGGCGCAAGGTTGTGAAGGCGTCGTCACACTCTGGAGACCATGATGAGAGATCGCTAGAGCCACCAAGGAGCTGCGTGAGAGGTGATATAATTGACGCAAAGTTTCGAACGAATCGCCGAAAGTAAGAGCAGAGGCCAATGAAACTGCGTAGCTCTTTGATAGTGGTAGGTTTTGGGAACGCAGTAACAGCACGTAGCTTCTCGGGATCCGGGCGTACGCCCTCCTTTGACACGACATGGCCTAAAATTGTGAGCTGACGAACAGCAAATCGACATTTCTTCACGTTAAGTTGCAACCCGGCGTTGGTCAAGCAAGTGAGTACGTGCTGGAGGCGGAGCAGGTGCGTTGCGAAATCAGGGGCGAACACCACAATGTCGTCAAGATAGCAAAGACAAATTTTCCATTTGAGGCCACGCAGAACATTATCCACCATTCTTTCGAACGTAGCAGGTGCATTGCAAAGTCCGAAAGACGTTACGGTGAATTCATACAAGCCGTCTGGTGTAACAAAGGCAGTTTTCGGGCGATCGGCCTCTGCCATCGGAACCTGCCAGTAGCCTGACCGCAAATCCAGCGAAAAAAAGAACTCGGCTCCCTGCAAACAGTCCCGAGCATCATCAATGCGTGGTAATGGGTAGACGTCCTTCAGTGTGATCTTGTTCAACCGTCGAAAATCAACACAGATGCGGATGGAACCGTCTTTCTTCGTGACGAGTACCACGGGAGAGGCCCATGGGCTCTGTGAAGGTTGAATGACGCCCCGACAAAGCATGTCATCGACCTGTTCTGCAATGACGCGACGTTCCGTAGCAGACACGCAATATGGTTTTGTCACAGCGGTGAGTGAGAGCCAGTATCGATGTGATGCTCGACTGTCGATGCACGGCCAAGAGATGTTTGCGCAACGTCGAAAGAACGGTGGAAGTGCTGAAGGAGTGCGAGAAGTTGAGATCGCTGCGAATGTGTCAGATCGTCGGCGATGAATGGGCTGAACACATCTGTCAATGCTGAGTCGGCTATGGAGAGGGCACTCAGTTCATGAACGGCAGTAGAAGGCATTTCGTCGAGGACGGAGACAATTCGGGTTGAATCAACCGACTTGACGTAACCAAGGCATTCGCGGCGGAGCAGTGATAGTGGCGACGAAAGATGATTGTAAATGGGCATCGCGCTGACACCGGCGGCGAAGTCAAGAGCTGCAAAGGGCAAAGGAAGCGCTTTTCGGGTAACAAAGTGATGAGAGGGCATGAATAAGACCGTCCCGTCGGATATAGCACTACACGAGACCGGTACGAATGCTGAAGAGCACGGGGGAATACAGATGTCTTCTTGCACGAGAAGTTTAGTGGCAGGATGAGCATCGACCGAGGCCAGGTCACCAAGGTGGGAAAGTTCAATCTCAGCCCGAGTGCAATTTCTGATGGCATTGTGGCGTGAGAGAAAATCCCATCCTAGAATAACGGCGTGGGAGCATGATGAAAGAACTATGAACTCAATCGTGTATAAAACGTCCTGTATGGTTACACGGGCTGTAGAAGCAGCGGTAGGGCGAATGGGTTGAGCACTTGCCGTTCAGACAGAGACGTCGTCACTTTACCAAGCAAGCGGCAAAACCTGGCATCCATAACTGAAATAGCGGCACCGGTATCGACGAGGGCGACTGTAGCGACATCTTCGACAAACACATCAATGACATTGGCAAGTAAAGGAAGAGGACTTCGGCATGTCGACACTTGCGCAGTTCTTGCCTCAGGAACTGCGTCGTCTAGTTTCCCTCTTCGTTAGAGACGGGTCGCTGACGCATAGGGGAAAGCGATCGGCGACGTGGGGAGGGTGACCGGAAGCGTTCGAAGCGAGGACGGCGATCAGTCTGGAAGCGAGGTGGTGATGGATCGAAGGGTCCGTAAGGCACATTTGGATCGGGCGGCACATAGGACGCTCGTCGATCGTCATCGAACGCCTGCGATCGGTGGCGGCAGAACCTTGCCACGTGACCGGGATACCTACATGCAAAGCATATAGGGCGATTGTCCGGCGTACGCCACGGGTTAGCGACGGCAGTGCTGGCCCAGGGAGCGGGAGGAGGAGGGCGGTGCACAGGCTGCTGGAAACGTGGTACGGGCGCACTGCGAGGGGCCATTGCAGCAACCGCAGCATAAGTTAACGGTGTAGCCACGGCATCCTGCTGGCGAACAGCTGGCAGCGCTTTCGTGACCTCTTCACGGATCACATTACGGAGAGGAGACGGCAAAGTGCTGGCAGACTCCGGAGTGATGGACACCAGAGACAGCTGTCGTGCGACTTCTTCGCGGACGAAATCTTTGATTTGGGCTATCAAGGAGGCTTGTTCGGGGCCGGTGGTCAGGCTGCAGAGTGACGCCGCATTAGGTGTGGGATGTCGCCTTGTCAGAGCTCGCTGCTTTCGCAATTCATCATAGCTCTGGCACAAGCTGATAACGTCGCCAACAGTGCGCGGGTCCTTGGCCAGAAGCATCTGGAACGCGTCATCATCGGTTCCCTTCATGACGTGCTTAATCTTTTCCGCTTCCGTCATGGCAGCGTTCACGCGCCTGCACAAATCGAGGACGTCTTCTATATAGCTGGTGAACGTCTCACCCGTGTCCTGTGCGCGTGTACGCAAACGCTGCTCGGCTCGGAGTATCCTGACGGCGGGTTGGTCAAATACTTCGGTAATCAACGTCTGAACGCCGACCGCGTTCGGATATCCTCTCATGATTCCTGAACCAGAGACTGGCAACGCCCGCAAGATAGAAGGATACGTAAGCCAGCTTGTCCGAGTCATTCCATTTGTTGTGAACGCTCAACCCGTTCATAAGATGACAGCCACTCTTCAACGTCGTTGTCGTCGGTTCCGCTGAAGATTGGAGGTTCCCGCTGGTGAACAGTGCCGCACAAGGGACGGGTGGCGATGGAAGAGTCTGCTGGTCGGCGTCCGCATGCAAAGGGTAGCGTCCGCGAACGAAGTTCCAGGATGGTAGAGTGGAACGTTACCCCGCACCTCCACCACTTATAAAGGGGATTTATTGGGGTTCGTAGCGACAGCGGGTTGTAGGATGCACCAGCCCAGTCCTCTCGCTCGAGCTTCTGCTGCGCGCTTGATGCTGCCGATGCTGGTGACTCTGCGTCATCGTTCGTCATCTTCTTACAATATATATATATATAGTATATGTACGCTAAGTTCCGGCTTCCAGAAGCCGGAACCGGAAGCAGACTTCCGCTTCCGATTCTGCTTCCGGTTCCAGAAGCCAGCTTCCGGCTTCCGGAGAACGCTTCCCGCGTTTCGCCTGAATGATCCCCCGGTGCTTCGCCCACTCATCATCATTCACTTCGTGGATATGCGGTGATTTTTTTTTTACACATGTGTATGCCTTAAGGCCAGACCTGTGCATGTAGACACAGCATGCAGCTCTATGTTGGCATGTCGAATTTCAGTGAATGAACGCAATAGAAACAGCACAAAACAAATAATCGCAGCAGGGCAGGCAACCAGCTACTAAAGAGTGCCCCTGTCTATCCCTCACAATGGCAGCCAAAACCAGTGTCGCCTGACTGTAGCACAGGGTTTTCGGCATTATGTATGTCTCCTATTGCTCAAATACACCCATCACAGTGAACTGAGGTGCTATTCTCGGCACGCATGGCAGCTGCACGGCCGCCATTATCCGCCATCTTGGCTGTCTCATTGGCTGTCCAGAGGTCACGTGTTTTGAAATTTGTGCCAGGAAACTTTTGCGTTTTCATCAGAATGAAAAACGTGACGTGGCTTTCTTTCGAGGAACCCGGTTGGGTTTCCGTTGTAGCAAAGTGCTACATTTGGGTGGATGTCTCACTTTCCCTTTAATACTTATCTCCACCTAGCGGATTTCTGCTGAACTATTACGTCATATACTTGCCTTTACTTCAAGTTGTCGACAAATTCGACTTCGCCCTGCCATCTGTTAGCCGCCTGGTTAGCTCAGATGGTAGAGCGGCTGCCCCGGAAAGGCGGGGGTCCCGGGTTCGAGTTTCGGACCAGGACGAATTTTCTTCAACTGCGAGGCTTTTTTTCGAGGAACCCGGTTGGGTTTCCATTGTAGCAAATTGCTACATTTGGGTGGATGTCTCACTTTCCCTTTAATTACTTATCTCCACCTAGCGGATTTCCGCTGAACTATTGTACTACCTTCATTCTATACCCCCTATTCAGCTTAATTAAAATGACTGCTACCCTCTCATTAATGCTGTAGAATTCATCCATGTTGCCCGCTATGTCCTTATGGACTAGAAGTCCTACCCCAAATTTTCTCTTCAGGAAGACCTTCATAGCAGAGACATGGGCGTTAGTCAGCACTGTATAAGCCTCACCAGTTCTTCTAACCAGACTAAGGCCAATAATATCCCAGGCAATGCCTGATAATTCCTCAAATAGCCCTGCTAAACTAGCCTCACTCAAGAGGTGCGCATGTAGAACGTTGCCAGGTTCAGTTTCCAGTGGCAGCCTGTCTGGACCCAGAGGTTCTTAGCACACTCTGCTGCGTCGCAGGTCTGACTGCCGCCTTGGTCAATTGCTCCGCAGCTGCTGGGGAGTGAGGGCCATGGGTTAATTGCAGGAGTCATGAGGGAGGTAGTGGCCGAATACTGCACTAGGGAGGCCAATTCCTTTTCGGGTGACTTTGTTGAAGCTTAGTGGGCCTTCCTAATTTGGTTACACTTGGAATAGTGTAGCCCCACTAGCTCTCGGCGATATTTTTCTTTTTTTTTTTTTTGCCGGTGTCAGGCGCCACTCCATGCCTGAAAATGTAGTGGACTGGAGGAGATTCGAACTTACGACCTTCAGATTAGAAACCCAGTGTTCTACCTCTGCTCCACACCACCACTGTCAATATTCAATTCCAAATCTACTATTCAGTATTCGATAACCCCTATAATTTTTGAGTCCTTCAGTGAGTTTTGTCGTGCTTACAAAATGTGGATTCAATGTGTGAACTCTCTACAGGCATGGTAGATATGAGAAAATAAGCTGTTTCATGTCCAGCATGCTGTACCCATCCAGCCATCTGAAAAATTTGCTCAATATGAAACACTGTCAAAAACAGTGAAAGAAGTGAACTTGATGCATGACGACATACTGGCACCAAGAGAAACACCTAGACGTCTAGTTTCCAACTATTTTCACTAAACCACTTTGCACTCGAAGACTGCGGTTGACCCTACTTGTGTGGGACGGCACACTTTCTTCAGAAGATCGCTATTAGGATGAAGGCAACAGTAATTTCTTCAGCACCAGATAAACTGAGCAAGGTGTGCAGGTTGACAAACCCTCGATGAAAAAAATTGGTGTGGTTTAGCTTTGGTTAACCCTGGTTGACAGTGAAAGTTTCACTGCCCTGGCTAGGCCCATTGTTGAGCTGTGGCCGAGGTATGGTTTTGCAATGATATACAGACATGTTTGCAAGGAATACAGTGTTCATTCATCATTTTTTTTATGCCTATGAAGACACTGCGGTGTTCAGTAAAGTAGTGAGACTTGGTTGCAAATCGCAGCCGGGCCCAACTCTACTCGGGCAACGGCGACAATGTCTCCTTTCAGGGCTCCATAGAGGCCTAAATATAGTACAATGTAGCGTGAACGCGCGCACATGTTACGTCACGTTGGCGAGAACAACAGCGGCTATAGTTCGACCGATGGTTCGACGTACTGGCGCCGCCAACATAACCGGACGCGTGGCCAATGCGCTCCGACGAGCCCGGCGTCTACGTAACCGGACGCGCAGCCAATGCGCTCCGACGCGTCTGGTGTCTGATGACGCGAGCCCACGTGCTGATAATGCCGGACTATAAATGCACCTTAATGCTCTCTTGTGGTTTGACCTCTAGCTCTCAAGGTGAAAACTGTTGAGTCGCAGACGGCTGCCCAAAGTAGCGTAATGAAGCTTTCGCTTCAAAACTGTGCCTGGTTGTTCTAACAACCAGGCACAGTTTCTAAGTGGTTTTGGCATGTAAAAGCACAGTAAGAAGAAGGGGCATCATAACCAGTTTGTTGAACTTCTGGATGCAGTGGCGTATGAACTGCCATCATCCTGTGGTACCAAATACCTTAAGGAGAAAAGGCCTTAATGAACACCTAAGAGGACATAGTTTGAATGTAAAAGGATACCGGAATGGTCATGTCAAGACTGGGACTGCGCTCGTTTGTTTAATTATTTTGTGATTCTTGCCAGACACAGATAAGGACGTGCATGAAACTATAGAAGCAAAAGCTATCAGGAGGATCAGTGAGAGGTGTGTTGGCATGTTGTCTGTCGACCTCCTTGATAAAGATATGGACTTTTTAGCAGTTCAATGTTCTGAATGGTACCTTCGTGCAATTTACAAGTTTTCCATGGAATAAATTGAAGTTAGTGCATTGCTGTGTCTCCCTTTCATCCTTGTGTGCTAGTGCTAAAATGGTGTCCAAAAATTAGGTGTTCGCTTGAGTAGCACTCAGAATAATATCCATCTTGTTATAGCCAATAAAACCAAGGGAATGTCTACTACCAAGGCGCTGCATATTCTGTCCTGCACCTACAATTCACAAATACAGTACAGTCCACTTATAATGGTACCACATATAACGATATATTGGTTATAGCGATAAGTCGAATTAAGAGTATCAACTTATGCACTAGGGCTATGAGAAAAAAAAAACATATACAGCAAAATACCACTTGAACGAACGTCATTTAATCGAACTATTCAATTGTACAAACTTTTTTAAGTCCCCACCAAAGTGCCATTTAACCCAATGCAAACGCCCTTCAGTTTAACGAAATTCACTGCAGTACGCATTTCAGTTTCACAAACATATTCCGTGGCATCATCCTATGCCTCCCAAGTCTTGTTGATGACTTCAAGTACAACCCACCCGCCATGGTTGCTTAGGGGCTATGGTGTTAAGCTGCTAAGCACGAGGTCGCGGGATCAAATCCTGACCACGGCGGCTGCATATCGATGGGAGCGAAATGCAAAAACACCCATGTACTTAGATTTAGGTGCCCGTTAAAGAACCCCAGGTGGTCCAAATTATTTCGGAGTGCCCCACTCCAACATGGTTTTGGCACACAAAACCCCATAATTCAAATGTTTTTTTAATCGAGTACAACCCGCACTTTTGTAGCATATTTTAACATTGAGAACTGCGATTCATAATCACGCGACGAGTAATGGGCCCTTTTTTAGCTTTGAAGGATCGGCCAAGGTTCCTTGAATTGACTACCTAGATGACCTCGTAGCCAGCCGAAGCCATAGCCATAGCCGCAGATAGAGCTTTATTTCTACAACCACAAAAAAGGCATTCGCCTTCTGGTTAATCATGAGCACCAGACGAAAGCGTCTGTCTCTAGACGCTGTGGACACCAATCTCGAAGAGGAGGAACATGACACTGACAAAAGCAATGAACCCAGTGGCTGGAAGGAATTGTTGGAAAGACTGGGTACAGACAGCCTTTTGAAGACTATGTCATTTGCGACTCTCAGGTTGAGACGTGCACCACACTGACTACAGAAGAGATTGTAGCGAGCGTACTACCTCATGAAGAAGTGGAAGAAGAATCACCCTTGAAAAGGAAGTAACAAAAATTTTAGCTAAAGAAGCACTGATGTGCCTGGAGAAACTAAAGTCCTTAGCTGCTCGGCAGATTATTGTGCCAGAGAACGTTCACAAGAGCTTGGACACAGTGACTCAATTCATGACCACTGGAGTCCTAAGTGCAGAAGTGCAGCAAAAAAATCGCTCAAGCCAGCAAAGAAACAAGACGGCCCCGCGCAGCTTCGACAGAGGGAGAGAGCGCATATGCCACAAACAGCCGACGTGATCAACGGAGGCTACAAGCTTCGAGAAGACACGCGAAGGTTGCGGTGTCGAGAGAGGATAGAGAGGGCGCGCGGCGACACACCCTTTGAGACCCGATGCAAGAGCCAAGAGAGAGAGGGAGGGCGACAGCCCGAGCGTGCGTTAACGGATGAGTCACCACCCCTCCTAGAAGACGTTTCGGTGCCGCGGCTGAAAGCGCAAGAAATGTCTAGAAGATGGCTTTGCTTATGCTACGGGATCACGGCTCTGTCGGAAGGTTTAGTGCCAGCGAAGGCAATAAAAGCGCCATGCGGGAATCAGCAGGGAGGTCAGACGGCGCCGGTGAAGAGATGTGACGTGAAGACTGACCATCTGCGGAAGAAGGGGATTCCCCGGCAAGCTAGTTTACGAGTTCCTCGAGCGTCTGCATTTCCGGAAGAAGTTCCTCCTTCAAATTTGCCTTAAAGCTACGCCGAGATCGTCCGGCTCAAGACCAGAAAGGGTGAATACGATTGGACACTGTGTTCCTATTCATTCTGTACTGTACATGTTGGACTCTTAGTGCTTGTCGTTAATTATTTTCTATTGTTTTGTTAATACCCATCTGAATTGTATTGTGATGTGTATAGCCAAAGTGTGCATGTATGTATGTAACTGCCTTGTTTGAAGAATTTATGTCATTGTGTTTTGACAACTCTGGGCTCTGACTCGGTCTTTGGACCACAACCGGTGTTCGCTGGCACACCAGAGGGCCCCTTACTAATTGTCCTTGCTTTCGTGGGGTTATTTTCAGAAGCTGATAAGTCCGCTTTGAAATCTGGCCCAGCGTTGGCGCCTCGTTCACAGGGTGTGTGACATTCTATTTCTGCGATTGGCACGTATGTTTCTTTTTTTTCACTGCGGTAGTCTTCGTTTTAGACCAAAGGAACAACCACATCTCTGCTGTTTTGAAAATTTTCACTTCGTGGTACGTGTTCTGGACGCCGCTCGTGCTTCGTGGCCGATGGAGGCCGCTCATGCCGATGGACGACCATCGTGCGAAGAGCGTGCAGCGCAAACACCTGCTATTATACCCTGCGCCTTTCCTCCTCGCCACGCACTCCAATTGGTCGGCTCCTCTCCTACCGGCGAGCAGGTCACGTTACCTCTCCAGCTCTGCTCCTGTGTGACGGCACTGTCGGCGCACGCTCGACTAAAAACAGCTCTGCTTTTAAAAAGTGAGAAGCAAACGATGTCTCTCCCCCCTTTCTCTTTCAGCGAGCACGAAAATGTGCCGCGGAAGCAGCAGTGTGCACTGACAGCGCTGATCTCCTTGAATTTTCCTGAGAGACTTTGCACCAGCAACGCAAGCTTAAGCGGCTTAAAATTGCGCAAAAATTAAAACTTGTTCAAACTCCGAAAGGCTCATTGAGGAAGCGTCAAATAATTTAAAACAAATGATCATAATGATAAACAGAGTTACTTTAATGTACAGCTTCCTAGTTTTATGAAAACGTCTCCAGGGAGATTCTGGAGGACGATGACTTATTCGTCCTCCCTTTCCAATATGTTGATAATAGACGGTAAAAGTTGTACACGATGAGCAGGTTGTATTTCTGCTTTTAACAATTATTTCGGCAGTGTATTTACAAGGGATGACGGTTATCTGCCTTCCTTTCGTATGGATTTGCCTTCCATTCCTGGTATTGTTATTTCTGAGCATGGTATATACTGTTAAAAATAGATGAAAAGAAATCCCCTGGTCCAGATGGCTTCTTAAAACGGTATGCCGAGTGGTGTGCAAAGTACTTGGAAATTTGTTTAGTAAATCGCTTTAGGACGGCATGCTTCCGGATGACTGGAAAACAGCAATAATCAAACCCTTACATAAATCGGGAAACAAAAATTGCATAAAAAACGATAGACCAATTTCTCTGACTTTGACGACATGCAAAATTTCGAACCATAATCTATAAGCATGTAATTGGTTTTCTTGATGATCACTGCATGTTGATGACCGCTCAGCACGGATTTCGGCGGGGCTTTTCCACAAACACTCAGTTAGTAGAAACAATTCATGATTTTGCCAACACAATAAATAATAGAAAACAAACCGACGCTATATTCATGGATTTCAGTAAGAATTCAACAAAGTAGCCCACAGCAAATTACTTCACAAATTGAGCTTTATACTTGAAATGATAAACTATTAAAATGGATACAAGCGCAACTAACCAACCGCTCCCAATTTGTTAGGATAGACCAGATTTCCTCTGACACATTACCTGTTGTTTCTGACGTTCCCCAGGGATCCATGCTGAGTCCTCTTTTTTTCTTGCTTTATATATATGACATTGTCAATAACCTATCCGTCAAATTTAAACTTTACGCTGATGACTGTATACTGTATGACGAAATTGAATCCCCCCAAGATCAAATCAGGCTAAATAGTGATTTTGGCAAAATAGTTGCATGGTGCCATCGACGGCAAAGTCTTTTAACTATGAAAAAATCGTCTTTGTGAGTATAACACTAAAGAAAAAGCCATTTCTCTTTCACTATTTTGCCAACAACACTTATATCTCCCAAGTATCTCACTATAAATATCTCGGTGTACACATATCTCACAATATTTCCTGGTCAAAACATACTGACACTGTAATGGCTAATTGTCTTCACAAATTCTTCACCCTAAGACGGTCATTAAAATTCTCGACACCTGCTGTCCGCCTTCTGGCATATAATGCAATGGTTCGTCCTACTTTAGAGTATGCAATGATCATCTGGGACCCCCACACAAAAACAAATATTGAAAAATTAGAACGAATTCAAAAGAAAGCTGTTCGATTCATCTACAATTCTTACAGTTGAACTTCTATAACAGACCTCCTTAAACGTAATGGCTTCTCTTCGATTACAGAACAAAATCGTGTTTCCCGATTAAAATTCTTTTTTTCAGCTAGTGAATGGCCACTACCATATTGATACCTCGCACATTTTAACACCTGTAACTGGTTATGCTGCCCGTCATAAACATTCCCAAGCAGTAACCCCGTTAACACCGCATAACAACTGCTTCAAATACTCTTATTTTCTAAGAACAATGGTTGATGGAATAAACTTCCTGACAAAGTCATTACACTAAATTCTTTATCCCTTTTTTCAGGCGCGCCTGCATTCTTGATTCTGTCGCACATAATTTATTTGCTCCTTTTTGCTTGCATTCTGTCCGTTTGTCATGTTGAATTCAAGCTTTGGAAAGTTCCTTGTAATGTATGTTTGTATGAGTGTACTTTATGTTCCCACCCCTGCTAAGATCTTGTAAAAGATCGCAGTATCTATAAATAAATAAAATTTTAAAAAATGCTGTGTCACTTAAGACAATGCTGCAAATATTGCAAGACTGGAAGTACGAGCTCGCGCAGTCAACGATATCGACGATTCTGAAAACCAGGAGCACCACAATTACGAAGGCTAGAACCAGTGGCCAGGCCGATCAACGGAAAAGGCAGGCTTTGTGCACCTGGGTAAAAACCCCCTTTGGTGAAACCAACAAGGTGGAGCAGCTGACATACAGAACTCTGGGAGATGTCGCTGCCAAATGATGAAATAGATGGTGCCTTCGATGGATGAGCTCCCGAATGCTGATAGTGCTGCCTTGTACTATGAAGAGATCTCCGATGGGACGATCGTTGTCGCAACAGACGGCAGCGTTGTGCAACGGAGGTAACGACAGCAGCGGCAGTCACAACGAGATTTACAATGGCCTGTGTTTGACACTGACCTTGATGTTCACTCAAAGTTCAGTGTTGTCGATCGAGTCGCTCACTGATTTCATGGACGCTAAATCATAGCCGCCAGTGTTCGCACAGCAGCTGGACGACGTGATGCACACATCGGTTGTGAACCCGAAATTTCCGCGAAAGCAAGTGCAGATTTCGGACTATTTCGGCGCACGTAACGCTTTGACATGCTGTTTAGAGGTATAAATAAACATTTTATTTTTCACAGCCTACATTCTACGTCGATTTTTATCGCAAGTGGCAAATTTGGTTTCGGAGCTACAAAGGTATACTCGGCAGCTTTTTTTTTACGGCAGTCCAAATATAGCGATGATTGGTTATAATGATTGGATTTTTCATTCTTCTTGTTATTGTTATAAATGGAGTGCAGTGTAAATCAAGAAGTACATATTTTAGGATTGTACCAAAATAAATAGTGTTAAAGCCATGATAACTTGCATGCAAGTGCGTTTATCTGACTTATTTATATAGAAAGTAAATACACAGAACAAAAGAAGCAATCCTTGTTATGACAGACAATGCAGTGCAAGTAATGCGAGAAAACGCAAACTATTTTGAACCAGGTAATCCCGGAGATTCGAGTTCCACACGCTACCAACAGGAAGAACAGGCAGCATCCTCTCCTCACATCGAATAAACTTGCTACCAAACTAAAGGCTTTTCTGAACATTTCGACTTGTCCCATAGGTTATTTCTAAAATGTTGCTCTACAGTTACTTCCAATGCATGCAGTTTACAAAAAGCACAGCCTTTGAAATGTGTTTCTTCTGTCACTCACATTTGGACACTACCTATTCTGCTTTACGCAGCCACTTACTATAAGGCCACCACTGTCTCCCACTCTTCCTCGCAAACGTCAGTACTCAGCTGAAGTTATGAGCACGACTCACTAGTGCTTTCCATGTCTATTTCTTTACTTAAAGTGAAAGGACATCCAAAAACACCACAATTATGGCATCGAAGAAGGCGGCCCTCATCGCTGTAGCCTGCCTAACTCCGCACTCCCATTTTCAAAACCCAGGAGAGCCAGAATTCTACTACATTTCCCCAACAATGCTTGCAAAAAAAAAATCCCTTTTCTGGGAAGCTGGCACAATCTAGTAGTGCGGCATTCACACCAACAGAAAAAAATGACTGCCACCCATCTGTGCACTCGGTAGACAAAAAGAAATCCTTGGATGAGTGAGACTCGTCACTCAGATGTATTGGAGAAAATGGCTAGACAACTGAGACTCCTCCTTGGCATGGAAAGGGTTAAAAGGTATGGTACTCACACTGTAAGTACATCATTCATCTTATGGATAAAGAATTGACCTTTCTCAATGCTTGTGCCATGTCATGATACCCATCATTCCAAACTGTGCCACCGGGTTCCACCTCCCCCTGGCACCCAACTCCTCGCTAACAAAACCTGTCCGAGATGCTGCTCTATCTTGAATTCCAGTACACTTGCAATGGAGTCCGTGCAATTCTTTCCCATTAACCTGCCTACTCTTCAAAGCCCTACCTTGTGGTAGAAGGCTGGAGCAGATGCTCTGGTGGCTAAGCACAGCACCACAGGAGTCTCTGGGCACCCCATCAGGGCTCCTCTTGTCGTGCCCTGCAATTAGCCACGCAATGGCCCATTTTAGCAAAACACTGGTTGCTTTTTATCTTTGAGCTGTGGACATACAAACCACTGCATAAATTACAGAAGCACTCGAACAGTTAACCAGGTAACCACCTTGCAGCACACTGCCTCAAACTTCTACAACACGAAATAATGTGTCCTGTGCCAACCCTGTGGAATGTGCGTGCATGCCGACTTTGTGTCTCGTTCAATGGGACCTTATTGTATTAACCACAATTATTATTACTTCCTGAATTTATTCTCCTGTAAACATCTCTGTAAATGATACCATTTTTTCTACTCTCCATTGACTGTATTCAGGACACATTGTGATGGTGAAATCTTTTTGTAAGACATGCAGTAACAATGATGCCCCTCATTTTCTGGTGCTCACAAGTGACCCTCGTACGAAGGACAAGTTGGACACTTTGTTAACCCCTTAACAGCCATGACAAATTTAGATTTTTAAAAGTGCAGAATTGTTTGTAGACCTGCATATTTTGCGCCAATACTTCCTAAAAAATATGACACCAGGAAGGAATTTTGCATTCATGCTGGTCTTATTGAAAAAGACAGTAAAAGTAATTGTGTACATATTATTTATTTGTCAAAATTACAAGAAACTGCACATACTATACTCTGTTTCAGTTCTTCCATGCAGCAGAGCCAAGGCTACGTGACCAGTGAGTGCATATACATGCACAGCGAGAGGTAGTGTCACAGTTGTGGAGTCTCACACATGCTCTTGGGACAAAGGAACGACAACACAGTAGTACAAACAATCAAAAGGGCATTTATTGCACCTTTCATACATGCTAGCCGAATTCCTACGCATAGAACATTCACATGGGCGCACGACAAATCAAGGAAGTCCGACTCACCGCGACTGGATAGCGAGCGAATATGTTCGCCCATGCTATGACACCATCGCCTAGTCGTTCACCGTGTACGGTCATGTGAACGGTGGCGCGCTCAAACGATTCGTGTTCGTCCATACCGGTGCCCTGCTCCTAGCCACGCGAGACGGTCACGTGAAGCATGGATCGGCACACGCGCGGGACGTCCGCATCACTCACCGATCCCAACCCGAAGAGGAACAGCCTTCTCCTTTTTGTGCTCGCGTAACCCCCCCCCCCCCCCGCCGTCAGGTGGCGTTAGCAGCGCAACACTAGCACCATCTCTCGTAGTACGCTGCAACTCCATCGCCGTAAAGCTACGCGGCGAAGCCGGATTACAGCAGACAGGAGCCATGCGAGAAAAACAACATCAGGGGACGCGTGAGAGTCGCACATCCCCACACAGTTCAGAACCCGTTGGATGACTAAATGGCCTTTACAAGTGGTCTTCTCGGCAGGTGTTTCTTTCGAAACTTCTCTGCAGGTCGCAGGGCGATTCAATGCGCGATTTTGCTTCGTTTTTCTATAAACTATTCATTCAGCCTCTATGATACTGAAAATAGAGTTCTCCATTTGCAGTGATGCTACTGGTTTATGCCATTTCGGAGCAGCTTTTGGAGATACCAAAATTTCCTTTTGGCGCATGTTTATGAAAGTGATTGCAAACTATATTACATGGAGCTCTCACAGTGGGCAAGTCATGTAAAAGCAGCAAGCAGTCTTTGGTTCATAAACTAAATCGAAGCACTGAAAAATGCCACCCTTGTCATCGCATAGACTGCCATGAAGCAGTGCTGTCCTAAGTTAAGTACATCATTGGCTTAGAAAAGAATGGAAGTACCTGGATGTGCTGTGTGCAGACTTCGGAGGCATTTTGCTAGTATAAAATCTTTTAAAATGGAGTACACTGTGAAAAAGAAGGTATGTTGATGATATAACAGAACCTAAGGCAATAGGCGCACTCTCCTTCTTTGCCTGTCTAAATTGAATTGGCAATTCTATATTTTCTTTTACTTTTGCTTTGTTCTCACAATGCCGCTATCTCCAAATTATACAAGTCCTCTAAAGTTAAAGTATCCATAATTTTAATAAAACTAATGCTATCTATGCAAGTACAGTGGAACCTCGTTGATATGATTCTGCGTAATACGTTTTTAGGATGACAATTTTTTTTTTCTTTTCCTGGCCAATGTTTTTTCATGAGGTTGATACGATCACGTTTCACCTGAAATTAGATGATACGACTGCAAACTGGGTTTTCTGAAACTCAGAGCTTTATATTCGAGTGTACTAGATTAAATTACATTCCAACGACCCACTAACAATGTTTTAAGGGTCGGCGACACTAGCGAAAAAACGCGTGCTGCACGCCGGCAGCACCAAAACGCACGCCACAAAAGCTGTCGCGAAGCAGGTTTTTCATGCCGTGAGGGGATCAGTCCTCGAACGATTTAAACTGCCGCAAGCGAAGCAGACCAATGAGAGATGTCCCTTCAGTGGCGTACGCGCAGGAAAGTGGTGTCATGCGGCCCTGCCCGACTGCGATTTTCGGACTCATAGTATTGTCTGCTCGCATCAGCTTTCGCTCGCACTTGTTTTGGCTGGCTTTTCCGGCGAGATCTTCATGTGGTCCCGTAGCTGAACGAAGCGCCTGCCCTCGTCCGCCAGTTGTATCGCTCCTTGTATCAAGCTGCTCTATGGTGTTCCTTTGTTTCAGAATTCTTGGTCTCATTTTTAACTTTCTAAAGAACTTGTTTAAGGACTTTGAAAAAAAAGAAATTTCAGCAAAAAATGACTGCTATATTAAAGTTGCTCAATAAAAGACACAGTTTCGCCCGAAAGGAGAAGCATCAGTTGCAATAGCAAATTAGTAGACAGCTATACGGAGTAAGCATAGTAGTTTTATCGGCCGTACACACTTGGAAACATTCGCTTACTAACTCAATTAACAAGCACGGTGTCAGTGTGTAAAAGCAAACATGAACACATCACACTCGATGACTGCGGACACTCACTGTCGGAACTCTAGCGTGAGCAACAGCAGCAGCGAGCAAAGGCGGCTATCGGTCATGAGGTCTATTACTTCAACGGAAACTGAATGGCAAAAGCACAGCGCGCACAAAGCTATGAGCCGTCTGCAGATCACTTTCAAGATACGGCGTGCACGACCACCTGCAGCCGCGCAAAGTACAGTAAAATCTCGGTAATACAAATCTCGCGGGGTTGCGTGAAATATTCGTATCACCCAAAATTCGTATCATCAAAACACACAAAATTGAAAAAAATTTATTTAATTTTAGCAGCAAAAATTCCTAATATAGTGGAACCCCGTTGATTGTTCCTCGCTGCTGCATTTTCCCGGCTGCTACGTCGCGTTTTCGTGGTCCCGACCTATATCCTACATTGACTTCCATGTATTAAGTTCCCCTTGATACATCGCCAACCTGTTTTTCCTGTATCTTACGTTGCTTTTAAATGTGGCGGTCACGTAAATTTAGTGGTGCAGCCAGCTTGTACGCTGCAACAAGTGATCGGTGCATTGCGACCGGCACGCCGATACGGCGCGGCCTTGCGGGCGCCATTCTTGAAAGCGATCTGCAATGTTGACAAAGTGCACCTAGTGCCTGATAGCTTATTATGCGCTGTGCTTTCGACGTTTTGCTTTGACACGAGAGACAAAGGTCAATTCGCTCGCTGCTGCTTCCACGCTTCTTTACTCCAGCGTTTTGACAGCGAGTTTCCGTCTTCTTTCTGGGGTTTTAAGTGCCAGAACCAGTTCTGATTAGGAGGCACGTCGTAGTGGAAGGCTCCGTTCCCGCGGTCATCGAGCGAGATGTGTTCGTGTTCACCTGTACACGTGTGACACTGTGCTTGCTAATTTAGTTAGTAAACAAATGTTTACAAGTTGATACGGCCGATAAAGGTACTATCCTTACTTCGTACAGCTGTCTACTAATTTGCTATCGCAATCGTTGCTTCACCTTTCGGACGAAACTGCAACTTTTTTTTTTCCCCGGTCCCTTGAAAAAATGTATCAACGGGGGTTCTACTATCCATGTGCGTTTCTTCTTGCCCAAATCGTCAACGAACGCCTTCTGGAAGGCGTAAAAGTGTGAGCACGTGATCTCGCGAATGTTTTCGCACACCACTGAACACCTCAGCATGTCGAGTGCAGGCAGCATTTTGGCCGCCGTGGCTGCTGCCGTGGTCGTCGTAGCTGCAGCAGTCCTTGTCTACGTTCTCGCTAGTCAAAGCACCAGCTAGGCTGTGATGTGGTCCGGTCCGCTCGACGTGGGGACCAATGAGGATTGCGCAGCCGCGTGACGTAGCCAATTCCTTGGCGACTATGGATCCCGCCCAGATCCCGCTGTGCCAGCTTGCTAGTCAACACCACCTCTGATGTTGTCTGTGCCAGTCGCTCCGCTGGCTCAGCTGCCGCCGATGTTGCTCACGCATTCGTATGATCCGCAGCGGTGCGGCAACACGTTCGGAACAGCCAATTTTTTTCGTATTGTGAGCAATGTATTTCGGCCGGGGAATGTTACAAATTCGTATTACACCAAAATTCGTACCAGCCATGATCGTATCACTGGGGTTTTACTGTACTTATTTTCTCTCCACACGCGCTTGCTCTGCCCGCGCCATCACGGACTTTGTCGTCATCGGTGCGTCAGCACATTGGCACTGCGACAGTGCCCCCTACCGTATAGACGGAGTCTTGATTATAAGAACAGTACTGTTCTCACGATGTTGTCCTCACAAGAGTTCTATATACAGTGTTAGCAACTAATAAACAATTCAGCACAATGACTATTTACAGGCTATGTCCATGGTCGGAAGTTCCACGTGTCCGTCAGACATACCAGGCTGAGTTCTGGTGAAGGAGATGGGGGGCTGGACAAATTTCTCTGGTGGTCGTGGCTGAGAGTAGCGCTGCGGACAAGTGGTGCATAGCCTCGTGGCACGAAGTAGGCTAAAGAGGCAGACGCGCATGTTCAAGGTGACACGTGGTTGTGCAGTCAATGCTTGTGTTGCTGTGACGGGGAACACCTGCAACCTGAGATGCGTTGGAAATGCGGTCAGGTATTGTAAAGTGAGCTATGCAGTCGGTGCCGGAGATTCACGAGTGGTATTGGGTAAAATTCACGCACATCTGGTGGCATCGGCATCACTGTGACCGGAAAGCACATGGAATAGTAGCTTACCTGGTGGTTGGACATGACCGCCAAGGGGTCACAAGGGCGCACGCGCTGGAGACCACTCGAGGCGTACTCAGCCGTGCGGGAGTTGACTCAGCACGTTTGGTCGCTGTGACACGTTCATTGCAAAAGCACTGGGCATCATGTAGTTGCCGAGGTGGTGTGGAAAACTCGGTTGTCATGAATGAGTACATAATTGGACACTAGAAAAGGTGGCAAGGGTTGCGAGGGGTGGCTGATCCTCGTGACCGGCAAGCCTTGGGTCTCGCAATATCATGGGCAGCCCAGCCGCTCTGTAGATATTGGTTCTGGTCTGTTGGTTGTCGTCTTTACAAGTGTCATCAGGGTGGAGGTCATGCTTTGATGGTGAGTCGACCAAATGGCAGGACAGGCACGGTGAATTGCGGGTGGCCACTGCTGCCGTGCCGCTCGCACCAGTGTACAGCGAGTAAGTCTAGAGGGGCCAAAGCCACGTATGGTAGGGCCCGAACCTGGAAAGGGCTTGGCTTTTGTTGATGCAAGCTCTGGGCGCTGAAGCGGAACACCTTGAAAGTCAGCTGTAATGGTGATGGGCCAAGTGTGAGCCGTGTCGCCCTGGTGAAACGTGGTAGACTGTGGCAGCTCAGGAGACTCGGGAGGTGCGGGGTGAGTAAGGACGGCACCTGAGTGCAGTCTTGGCTGAAGCATTTCTGAAGGCTCGGCCGTGCAGAGACTGCGAGTTTTACAAAACTCACGTGGAGAATCACAGGCTTGTGTGAAACACGGTAGAAGTGACGGACCATGAGGACCATGACCATGCCCTTAGGGTAGTACTGAATGGAGCTGGCGCTGTGGTGGATGAAAGCGAGAATGTGTCGCGGCACTGCCAGCTCTGAGAGGGGGTCCGCAGCACGTGGCAAGCCTGTGGCCCTGAAAGCGGGACATCAGGTCACAGGACAGGCATAGCTACCGTTATTTGCTACTTGTCCTGCTGCAAAGTGATGCTATGGAGGTAGAAACACGCCTCCTGTTTGTAAAGTCAGATGGTAGGGCTTCCAGACCAGAACTCAAGAAATTGCGGTGGTTCCAGGATGCAGTGCATGGAAGTTTCTTCAGGTCGGAGTGCCATAATGAAAGATGGGGCCAGGGTCTCGACTGACTCGGTGCTTGCTGGGTGCCTCATGGAATCTTCTGAAACGCGTTGTTCCCTGGTCTGGATCACGGCTGTGGCGGTGCGAGAAAAAGATGCTGACACGTTGAAATGCAAGAACTACTTATTTTCTATCCTCACGGGCTCCATCCGCTCAAGCCTTCACTGACTTTGTCGTCGTCGGTGTGTCGGCACATCACTGCGACAATGTAAATGATGCCACCTTTTAAATAAGCCAGTTTCTTATGGGATAGTGGCAGGGAAGCAGTGCTAATGCACCTGTCTGCCAAGTGCTGAATATGAACAGCTTCTATTATCGCACGCATTGTCCGGCTATGCCCATGCATTGGTCAAACAAAGGTGGGCACCCGCATTCTTTACAATGGCACACCAGCTACCCACTGGCAAATTTCTTTACATTTTTGTTATGCTCACGTAGCCGTTCATTCAGGCATCGTCCTGTTTGTCCTACGTAGAATTTACCACATGACAGGGGTACGTGATAGATGACACACTCCGCACAATCGACAAACTCAGTTTTGTGCTTTCTCTCAATGCACTGTTGTTTGGCAGCAGCATTTGGATTAGTCATCCTGCTTAGCCTTGCTAGGATTCTTAGAAGTGTTGCAGCTATGAGCCATTGCTTCCATATCTTTCCAAACTGGTCAAGCGGGCAATCACAAGCCTGTGTTTTCAAAATGCAAATCTTGCCACCATTTGATTGAAAATGGCCTCAGTCTCTCAGGCTGGGTACCGCAACCAGCTGTTGGCTTCTGTGGCAGAGCGAACTTGAAGATACTACGTTCCAGAAGCAAGGCGCTCCCAAATTCAACTGAGCAGAAAAAAGTTGCTGTGGTCCCATGTATACATAAGCTATTGCACAACCTGAAAAACATTGCCCAATTATCGAATGTGCAAGTGGTAGTTTCCACAGGAGTCCAGCAGGAACGAGGGACATGAAGGGGCCTGCTCTGATACCATGCCAAAACAGAGTAGCGCGCCAGTTATGTGGAGATGGGTTTGCATGAGGCTTAACCTAGGAGCACCGGTCAGGAAAGGACATGACACTCCTCCACTTCACAACGCACAAAGGCAGGGTTCATCGACTCTCCGACACAGCACAAAGAAGGCTCCGGAGTCAGATATAAGATTGCCAACAAACACAGGTTTGTTAAACCAAAATACAACACAGTGCGACAGTCATGGCACATTCAGGGCTAACCGGATAGCAGTAGGCCAAACACGAGAATGAGAAGTCTCGGAGCCAATGGTCTCACATAACCAACCCGTTGTGGGCCTGTGAGCATCTGCAGTGGCGATGAAGCGCTCAGAGGAAGAGCGCTCAGGTGGAGAGGGCGCCTGGGGGCTGCCACTCAAGAAGTCAATCAGGGTGTGCCCCGTGACGTATGCTCACGCATTGACTCAAGGCCGGGAGGGGGCAGCACAGTTGGCACGGGAAATTAGCTCCGGCACGCTAGCAGTGCCCGCCATGTTGCCACTGGGGCAGTGGTTCCCGAAGATCGAGCTGGGGGACGAGGCACAGGAAGGCATCTCGATCCCCACAACTGGTATATTTAAGTCAATCAGGGTGTCAATCAGGCATCGCGAACAAACACCACTTCTGACTGGCAGAACTACAAAAGCATATCTATACTAGCAGAAAAAAGTATTCTTGAAGCCAAAAATCAGTACTTTAATATCACGCTTCCTAACTTGTTAAAAACCAACACCAAGAAATTTTGGGAAGTCGTAAATCCAAAAAATAAACACTCGATACCAACCCTTCTGGGAGAAGACGGAAGTGCTCTACCAGTAGCCGAGTGTGCCGAGGAATTCAACAAAAGTTTTGCCACAGTTTTCACAGATGAACTGCCTCTTGACAGTTCACTTCAGCTATCACAACCACATGTAGCGTTTCCTTTTACACCCATCGTAGTTACAGCACATGGCGTTTCTCTTGCAATAGAACGCCTCCCGCTTAAAACAAGTCCTGGTCCCGACGGCATCCAGCGCCAAACTTCTAAAGTTAACCAGTCAGCATTCAGCACCCTTGCTTTCATTAATATTTCAGCAATCCATCGACACAGGATGTGTACCGGATGATTGGAAGTCAGCATTTATAATACCTATATTTAAATCCGGCGACAGTTCCCTTCCTAGCAACTACAGGCCCATCTCTTTAACCTCAATTAGCTGTAAGTTATTGGAACATATAATACACAAGCACATTATAACATATCCAAACGAAAGCAACCTACTCCTTATCAATCAGCACGGCTTTCGGAAAAATCTTTCCTGCCAAACGCAACTATTTGAATTAATAACTGATCTTCACCATTCACTACACTCATCGCTATACGTCGATGCAGTCTTTGTCGATTTTTCAAAAGCATTTGATCGCGTCCCCCATAACCGTCTGATCTTAAAAATCCGTAACCTTAAACTTGATCACAAAACAACGCAATAGATCGAACAGTTTTTAACAAACCGTCATCAGTCGTCAAATTTAAAAACCATACCTCGAACCCCGCACGCGTCATATTAGGGGTACCACAGGGGTCAGTGTTGGGCCCACTTTTATTTTTAATTTATATTAATGATATAGCAACTAACATAAATGCAACGATTCGACTATTCGCAGACGACTGCGTAATTTATAAGGAAATAGCAAGCTTTACCGACATTACTCACCTGCAGTCTGCCCTTAATAAACTATCAGAATGGTGCTCTGTTTGGCAGATGCAAATCAACATAGACAAAACAAAACATCTAAAGTTTAGCCCGGCATTGAAAACGCAGGTCAATACTTACGCAATTAACAATATACCTATTGCTTCAGTCTCTACATTTAAATACCTAGGAATAAAATTTAATTCTAGTTTAACATGGAATGATCATATAGAATACATAACTTCTAAATCATTAAAGAAACTTGGCCTACTCAAGTGGCGCCTTCACCTCGCTACACGTGACACTAGACTATTAGCATATAACTCGCTCATTCGGCCTTCGTTAGAATACGCTTCCATCATTTGGCATCCCTATCATGTCACCTGGACTAACCATCTCGAAGCGGTCCAAAACAAAGCCGCACGGTTCATCCTGTCATCTTACTCGCAATTCCAAAGCGTCACCAAACTGAAAGACTCCCTCAAAATGCCATCACTCGCCATGCGCAGAACATATGCCCGATTAGCATTTTTTCACACTATATTCCATAGCAACACGTCATTTTCCCACTCACATATTTCTCCAGCGCATCACATATCGTCTAGATTAGACCACACATACAAAGTCAAACCAATTTTCGCTCATACTGAAAAATACCGGAACTCACCTCTAGCACTATCAATAGATCGATGGAATTCATTGCCATCTAGCATTGCCACTATCAATGATCCTCAATCTTTTCTGTCGGCGCTGCAATCCTTTCTTGAACGTCAAGGCATTTCACAATAGTTTTCTTTTTGTATACAGTAAGAGTTGGCGTTTTCATTAGAAACTGACACAAAAGTCATCCACCTGATGCTCGCATTGTTCTTTAAGTGCTGACATGATCGTACCTGAAAAGCATTTCTTTTTACACTGAACTGCCGGTATATTATACATCGTTTTTATATTTTATATTTTTACATTGTATTTCTAGGATACAATGTGGACTTGTCCTTTGTGTTAGTATTATACCTTGTTGCTTTTAGTTTCTGTTCACCATGCTATATTTGAACTTGCATTCTTGTGTCCACTGAATTGCCATTTTCACCTGCAGTGCGACTACTTTGTTATTCCCGTTTCAACACCCCCCCCCCCCCCCCCCCCCCTATGTAATACCCTTCTGGGCCTTTAGGGTATCCAAATAAAATAAAATTTAGTGAAAGATATAACTTATCTTTGGTGCATTCACTGTCCCCTAGGGTTGCCAAGACAGATGCTGCAGTCATTGGAATCACCATAGCAGTCAGGCACCGACTGACTGATAGTACCGACTAATCAAAAGCTACTGCGCATAACTGTTACAATCAGTGTGAAATGTAGACGAACGGTCGACATGGCTGCAATGCAGCCGAGCTGATAGGTGAAGACGGTGCATACTTATTAGATGCGAAGCATCTTATGCTCGGGGCTATGTCACTCCCTCCCTCCATCCATCCGCCGTGCGCACACCCGCACTGCGCATACGCATCCTCCTCCCCCTCCTCTCGTCTCCTTGTCTCATCTCCATATGCATGTATGTATATATATATATATATATTATAAAGGGGATTTATTGGGGTTCGTAGTGACAGCGGGTCGTAGAATGCACCGAGCCCAGTCCTCTCGCTTGAGCTTCTGCTGCGTGCTTGATGCTGCCGATGCTGCTGACTCTGCGTCATCGTTCGCCATCTTCCTTACAAGGGCCCCGCGGAAATAAAGGAGCCATCCTGGCGACTTAGTTGTCCGGAAGGACGATAGAAAGGTGATACGGCTTGAGGCGCTGAACGTGAACGACTTCACAGTGCCGACGTCGCATGTCGGACGGCGGCGTGAGCGGCTCAACCAGGTAATTAACGGGTGATGTTCTCTCGAGAACGCGGTATGGCCTGTCGTACTTCGGAAGGAGTTTTGAAGCGAGCCCAGGCGTGTGGTGTGGCACTAACAACCAGACGAGGGCGCCCGGGAGAAAATTGGGAGTCGAGTTCCGGGCGTCGTGAACGGCTTTTTGACGGTTCTGGTCGTCTGAGGTGAATTGGCGGGCCAGCTGACGACATTCTTCGGCGTGTCTGGCTGCTTCCGAGATCGGCAGGCATTCGAATGGGTCCGGCCGGTAGGGCAGAATGGTGTCTATTGTGTGCAAAGGATGACGGCCGTAAAGAAGGTAAAAGGGTGAGAATCCGGTAGTGGCCTGAGTCGCGGTGTTGTAGGCGTAGGTGACAAACGGAAGAACTAGGTCCCAATTAGAGTGATCAGGTGAGACGTACATGGCGAGCATGTCACCAAGAGTTCGGTTAAAGCGTTCCGTGGTACCGTTAGTCTGTGGGTGATAGGCAGTGCATTTACGATGAACAATAGCGCATGCAGCAAGCAGTTGTTCGATGACTTCAGATAAGAAGGTGTGGCCTCTGTCGCTCAAAAGTTCACATGGACCTCCATGACGAAGGAGAAAACGGCGTAGTATGAAATTGGCGACCTCCTGCGCTGTAGCATTTGGTAGAGCAGCAGTCTCCGCATAACGTGTTAAGTGGTCTACCGCAACGATGAACCACCTGTTGCCGGTAGGAGTCAACGGAAGTGGCCCGTAGAGATCTATGCCCACGCGATCAAAGGGTCGGGATGGGCATTGTAAAGGCTGGAGTTCACCGGCGGAGTTGTGCGGTGGCGCTTTGCGACGTTGGCACTCATGACAAGAGCGGACGAAGTTGCGAACGAAATTGTACATTCCCCGCCAGTAATAGTGGTGTCGAAGTCTTTCGTAGGTCTTGAAGACTCCCGCGTGGCCACACTGAGAGTCGACGTGGAACGAGGAGCAAATCTCTGATCGCAAGGTTCGCGGAATGACGAGTAACCATGTGCGACCCTCTGGGGCATAGTTGCGGCGATACAGTAGCTGGTATCGAATCGCAAAATGAGGAACTTGGCGCCGAAGCGTTCGTGACGCTGGAACTTTCGACGTATCCAAGAGAAGGTCGAACAGAGATGCAGTCCAGGGATCATCACGCTATGCAGAGGCGATAGTGTCAAAGTCCAGAGATGACAATGTGCACTCGCAGGAGGAGTAGTGACTGGCCTTCGGGGGAAGCGGTGATCGGGATAGCGCGTCAGCGTCGGAGTGCTTTCGCCCGGAACGGTAAACCACGCGGATGTCATATTCTTGAATTCGCAATGCCCAGCAGGCAAGGCGGCCCGATGGCTCTTTTAGCGTCAACAGCCAACATAGTGCGTGGTGGTCGGTCACTACGTCAAAAGATCGGCCGTATAAATATGGGCGAAACTTGCCAAGCGCCCACACAATGGCCAAACACTCCTTTTCTGTTACGCTGTAATTCGCCTCCGCCTTGGTTAACGTGCGACTCGCATATGCGACGACGTATTCTGTGTGGCCAGGTTGACGTTGTGCCAACACAGCACCAAGGCCTACACCACTTGCATCAGTATGAAGTTCGGTTGGCGCTTGAGGGTCAAAATGGCGAAGAATGGGTGGTGTCGTGAGAAGACGGCGCAAGGTTGTGAAGGCGTCGTCACACTCTGGAGACCATGATGAGAGATCGCTAGAGCCACCAAGGAGCTGCGTGAGAGGTGATATAATTGACGCGAAGTTGCGAACGAATCGCCGAAAGTAAGAGCAGAGGCCAAAGAAACTGCGTAGCTCTTTGATAGTGGTAGGTTTTGGGAACGCAGTAACAGCACGTAGCTTCTCGGGATCCGGGCGTACGCCCTCCTTTGACACGACATGGCCTAAAATTGTGAGCTGAGGAACAGCAAATCGACATTTCTTCACGTTAAGTTGCAACCCAGCGTTGGTCAAGCAAGTGAGTACGTGCTGGAGGCGGAGCAGGTGCGTTGCGAAATCAGGGGCGAACACCACAATGTCGTCAAGATAGCAAAGACAAATTTTCCATTTGAGGCCACGCAGAACATTATCCACCATTCTTTCGAACGTAGCAGGTGCATTGCAAAGTCCGAAAGACGTTACGGTGAATTCATACAAGCCGTCTGGTGTAACAAAGGCAGTTTTCGGGCGATCGGCCTCTGCCATCGGAACCTGCCAGTAGCCTGACCGCAAATCCAGCGAAAAAAAGAACTCGGCTCCCTGCAAACAGTCCCGAGCATCATCGATGCGTGGTAATGGGTAGACGTCCTTCAGTGTGATCTTGTTCAACCGTCGAAAATCAACACAGATGCGGATGGAACCGTCTTTCTTCGTGACGAGTACCACGGGAGAGGCCCATGGGCTCTGTGAAGGTTGAATGACGCCCCGACAAAGCATGTCATCGACCTGTTCTGCAATGACGCGACGTTCCGTAGCAGACACGCAATATGGTTTTTGTCACAGCGGTGAGTGAGAGCCAGTATCGATGTGATGCTCGACTGTCGATGCACGGCCAAGAGATGTTTGCGCAACGTCGAAAGAACGGTGGAAGTGCTGAAGGAGTGCGAGAAGTTGAGATCGCTGCGAATGTGTCAGATCGTCGGCGATGAATGGGCTGAACACATCTGTCAATGCTGAGTCGGCTATGGAGAGGGCACTCAGTTCATGAACGGCAGTACAAGGCATTTCGTCGAGGACGGAGACAATTCGGGTTGAATCAACCGACTTGACGTAACCAAGGCATTCGCGGCGGAGCAGTGATAGCGGCGACGAAAGATGATTGTAAATGGGCATCGCGCTGACACCGGCGGCGAAGTCAAGAGCTGCAAAGGGCAAAGGAAGCGCTTTTCGGGTAACAAAGTGATGAGAGGGCATGAATAAGACCGTCCCGTCGGATATAGCACTACACGAGACCGGTACGAATGCTGAAGAGCACGGGGGAATACAGGTGTCTTCTTGCACGAGAAGTTTAGTGGCAGGATGAGCATCGACCGAGGCCAGGTCACCAAGGTGGGAAAGTTCAATCTCAGCCCGAGTGCAATTTCTGATGGCATTGTGGCGTGAGAGAAAATCCCATCCTAGAATAACGGCGTGGGAGCATGATGAAAGAACTATGAACTCAATCGTGTATAAAACGTCCTGTATGGTTACACGGGCTGTAGAAGCAGCGGTAGGGCGAATGGGTTGAGCACTTGCCGTTCAGACAGAGACGTCGTCACTTTACCAAGCAAGCGGCAAAACCTGGCATCCATAACTGAAATAGCGGCACCGGTATCGACGAGGGCGACTGTAGCGACATCTTCGACAAACACATCAATGACATTGGCAGGTAAAGGAAGAGGACTTCGGCATGTCGACACTTGCGCAGTTCTTGCCTCAGGAACTGCGTCGTCTAGTTTCCCTCTTCGTTAGAGACGGGTCGCTGACGCATAGGGGAAAGCGATCGGCGACGTGGGGAGGGTGACCGGAAGCGTTCGAAGCGAGGACGGCGATCAGTCTGGAAGCGAGGTGGTGATGGATCGAAGGGTCCGTAAGGCACATTTGGATCGGGCGGCACATAGGACGCTCGTCGATCGTCATCGAACGCCTGCGATCGGTGGCGGCAGAACCTTGCCACGTGACCGGGATACCTACATGCAAAGCATATAGGGCGATTGTCCGGCGTACGCCACGGGTTAGCGACGGCAGTGCTGGCCCAGGGAGCGGGAGGAGGAGGGCGGTGCACAGGCTGCTGGAAACGTGGTACGGGCGCACTGCGCGGGGCCATTGCAGCAACCGCAGCATAAGTTAACGGTGTAGCCACGGCATCCTGCTGGTGAACAGCTGGCAGCGCTTTCGTGACCTCTTCATGGATCACATTACGGAGAGGAGACGGCAAAGTGCTGGCAGACTCCGGAGTGATGGACACCAGAGACAGCTGTCGTGCGACTTCTTCGCGGACGAAATCTTTGATTTGGGCTATCAAGGAGGCTTGTTCGGGGCCGGTGGTGAGGCTGCAGAGTGACGCCGCATTAGGTGTGGGATGTCGCCTTGTCAGAGCTCGCTGCTTTCGCAATTCATCATAGCTCTGGCACAAGCTGATAACGTCGCCAACAGTGCGCGGGTCCTTGGCCAGAAGCATCTGGAACGCGTCATCATCGGTTCCCTTCATGACGTGCTTAATCTTTTCAGCTTCCGTCATGGCAGCGTTCACGCGCCTGCACAAATCGAGGACGTCTTCTATATAGCTGGTGAACGTCTCACCCGTGTCCTGTGCGCGTGTACGCAAACGCTGCTCGGCTCGGAGTATCCTGACGGCGGGTTGGTCAAATACTTCGGTAATCAACGTCTTGAACGCCGACCACGTTCGGATATCCCTCTCATGATTCCTGAACCAGAGACTGGCAACGCCCGCAAGATAGAAGGATACGTAAGCCAGCTTGTCCGAGTCATTCCATTTGTTGTGAACGCTCACCCGTTCATAAGATGACAGCCACTCTTCAACGTCGTTGTCGTCGGTTCCGCTGAAGATGGGAGGTTCCCGCTGGTGAACAGTGCCAGCACAAGGGACGGGTGGCGATGGAAGAGTCTGCTGGTCGGCGTCCGGCATGGCAAAGGGTAGCGTCCGCGAACGAAGTTCCAGGATGGTAGAGTGGAACGTTACCCCGCACCTCCACCACTTATAAAGGGGATTTATTGGGGTTCGTAGCGACAGCGGGTTGTAGGATGCACCGAGCCCAGTCCTCTCGCTCGAGCTTCTGCTGCGCGCTTGATGCTGCCGATGCTGGTGACTCTGCGTCATCGTTCGTCATCTTCCTTACAATATATATATATATATATATAGTATATGTACGCTAAGTTCCGGCTTCCAGAAGCCGGAACCGGAAGCAGACTTCCGCTTCCGATTCTGCTTCCGGTTCCAGAAGCCAGCTTCCGGCTTCCGGAGAACGCTTCCCGCGTTTCGCCTGAATGATCCCCCGGTGCTTCGCCCACTCATCATCATTCACTTCGTGGATATGCGGTGATTTTTTTTTTTACACATGTGTATGCCTTAAGGCCAGACCTGTGCATGTAGACACAGCATGCAGCTCTATGTTGGCATGTCGAATTTCAGTGAATGAACGCAATAGAAACAGCACAAAACAAATAATCGCAGCAGGGCAGGCAACCAGCTACTAAAGAGTGCCCCTGTCTATCCCTCACAATGGCAGCCAAAAACCAGTGTCGCCTGACTGTAGCACAGGGTTTTCGGCATTATGTATGTCTCCTATTGCTCAAATACACCCATCACAGTGAACTGAGGTGCTATTCTCGGCACGCATGGCAGCTGCACGGCCGCCATTATCCGCCATCTTGGCTGTCTCATTGGCTGTCCAGAGGTCACGTGTTTTGAAATTTGTGCCAGGAAACTTTTGCGTTTTCATCAGAATGACAAAACGTGACGTGGCTTTCATTCGAGGAACCCGGTTGGGTTTCCGTTGTAGCAAAGTGCTACATTTGGGTGGATGTCTCACTTTCCCTTTAATTACTTATCTCCACCTAGCGGATTTCTGCTGAACTATTACGTCATATACTTGCCTTTACTTCAAGTTGTCGACAAATTCGACTTCGCCCTGATATCTGTTAGCCGCCTGGTTAGCTCAGATGGTAGAGCGGCTGCCCCGGAAAGGCGGGGGTCCCGGGTTCGAGTTTCGGACCAGGACGAATTTTTCTTCAACTGCGAGGCTTTTTTTCGAGGAACCCGGTTGGGTTTCCATTGTAGCAAATTGCTACATTTGGGTGGATGTCTCACTTTCCCTTTAATTACTTATCTCCACCTAGCGGATTTCCGCTGAACTATTAGTGGATGTCTCCCTTTCCCTTTAATTACTTATCTCCACCTAGCGGATTTCCGCTGAACTATTATGTCATATACTTGCCTTTGCTTCGAGTTGTCGACAAATTCGACTTCGCCCTGCCATCTGCTAGCCGCCTGGTTAGCTCAGATGGTAGAGCGGCTGCCCCGGAAAGGCGGTGGTCCCGGGTTCGAGTCCCGGACCAGGACGAATTTTTCTTCAATTGCGAGGCTTTCTTTCGAGGAACCCGGTCGGGTTTCCATTGTAGCAAATTGCTACATTTGGGTGGATGTCTCACTTTCCCTTTAATTACTTATCTCCACCTAGCGGATTTCCGCTGAACTAGTACGTCATATACTTGCCTTTGCTTCGACTTGTCGACAAATTCGACTTCGCCCTGCCATCTGCTAGCCGCCTGGTTAGCTCAGATGGTAGAGCGGCTGCCTCGGAAAGGCGGTGGTCCCGGGTTCGAGTCCCGGACCAGGACGAATTTTTCTTCAACTGCAAGGCTTTCTTTCGAGGAACCCGGTTGGGTTTCCATTGTAGCAAATTGCTACATTTGGGTGGATGTCTCACTTTCCCTTTAATTACTTATCTCCACCTAGCGGATTTCCGCTGAACTAGTATGTCCGAACCTTCGGACGGTAGTATTCCCTCGAGCGAAATAATGCTGCAGAATGCGCTGCAAGTCATGCAGAGCTTAGCCGGCGCCCTGCAGAACACAATGCAGGCCCCGCCGCAGAGCGAGCGACTACGAATTAAGGTAGACATGCCTACCTATAGTGGGTACCACGATCGCACTAGTGCAAACGAGTACCTTGACCGTCTGCAGTATTATCAGCAAGCAGCAGGGCTTTCAGACGCCGAACTTCTCGCGCGCGTGGTCCCTGCTTCACTGACTGAGCAGGCTAAAAAAAAAAGCGTTGGTTCCGACCGGCCGGACACAGAGCCCGCACGGTAGAAGAGTTCCGCGCGAACTTCCGCGAGGAATTTCTTCCGGCCAACCACGAGTGGCGTTTGAGGAGAGAGTTGGAGTTGCGTACCCAGCATTCGGATACGGTGTCTAGAAGGGGGAGGTGAGAGCAACGGCGGCGGCGGAGTGTTGCAAGCAATCATGACAGCAGCAGCGGCGCTGCAGTCGACAGCAAGATCGCTCCCCGGGCGCGGAAGCACGGCGGTTGGTGCCGCGGGTTTCGAAGCGGGCATTTCCGTTCGCAATTAGCGGTCGCATATTTGACATAACTAGCGTTAAGCTAATGCATATCGTGCCTTGTTAATAGAGGAGACAATAAATGAATAGCAGCTATCCTCTGATGAGCGGTTAAGTGTTAAAATGCATTAGATTCGGGCACGTCACGACCGGCACAAATATTTTTCGCTTATCTCGGTCGCACACGTTCTACGTGCTTTCCCGAATCGTCGGGAGTGAAAAAAAGAATCATTTCAGCTAATGCGAAGAAGATTATGCTAGTGGTGTGGGTAAAAAAAGCTGCACCGATTTCTAGGCTCGCAGTGAAGAGCTCCTTAGGTCATATTACTGCGACGCACTGCATCTGGCTCGTCAAATTGGTTAATACCAATATATGATGCTTTAGAAATCATTCCACATAGGAGTTAAGTAAACAACCTTAATTTAGTCAACAATGCGATGAACTAGAACGGTGGGGACCATGAAGAACACCCAAAAGGATGACAGACAGCACATGATTATATGATCCAAAATACAGGGCGTCCCAACTATGATGCAACAAGATTTAAAGATATGCAAATGCCCCGTAGCTGTACAGAACCAAGGCAATGTTGTTTGCCGTCGCTTGTAGATACACAGAATATTTTTGCATTCCCCCTAATTACATAATTAGTCTTCATTAATTAATCAACTTCTCAAATATTATAATTAGATGAAAAGTGTTAATGTGAAAATTGTAGAGAAACTTGAAAAACTACCGATACAGCTTTCTGTAGCTCAATACGTGCTACATAAAAGTGTTTTTCCAAGCGTGAAAGAAGCCCGCGAACACACGCAAAATTGCCACACGACTCAATGGCCGCTCGAGGCACTTTGCGTGCATTCGCTGGCTTCTTTCACGCTCGGAAAAACACCTATGTACCACGTATTGAGCAAATAAAAGTTGTATCGGTAGTTTATTAAGTTGTTCTACAATTTTCACATTGACACTTTTCATCTCATTGTAATATTGGAGACGTTGATTAATTAAGACTAATTATGTAATTAAGCGGAATGCAAAAAATTTGCATTCACCCTGCAAGTTGAATCACCCTAGTAGATGATTCAACTGGGGTTCGAAGTGCAGCTCGCAGATCTTCCAAGTCCTGTTAAGGCCTTATATGCACGGGGCCCGGGCCGCTGCCACGCTTGAAGTGCCTCATCGTCATCAGGCACCGAGAAAATGGATGTTTTTTTTTCTTCTGCTTTTCTAGCAGAAACATAGCCTGTTATGCAGCCCGGCGCAAAACAGTGCGTCTGTCATTTCATGCGACTTGCCATGGCTTCTTACGGCATGGCAACGTGTAAAACTATTGTCACCATAAGGAGGTACAACTGCACAGCGTGAATGCAAACAGAAATGAGCCGTCGAGCTAAAAGAACCGAACAGAACCATGCAAACCGAGCGCACTCGCTAGCTCCGGCAGCAGCCAAACTACAGCGGAGGCATCTTAGTGTCGACGCGCGCGCCACCACTCGGCATCATGCATCACTGCAACACGCGCCGCGCTCTCCGACAGCTGCGTTGCTCCCACCTCCCCCTTCTAGCCACCATAATCCGGACGAGTCCCTGCTGGAGTATGTTCGAGCGATGGATGAACTTCATCGTCTCGCGAGCTCTCTCGCCACCGACGCCGAGAAAGTCGAGCGCGTCACACGGCAAGCGCACCCGACTTTCACAGGCCTACTTCAGGGGATGTAGGTTCAGAGACCTAGACGAGCTCGCCTCTGAAGCAAAGCGCATCCAAGGGGACATCCTCGCGGAGCGAGCATACCGTCCGCCTCCACACGCCCCGCTGTCGCTCGAGCCTCGCTGCGCGTGGAACGGCGGCGGGGTCGCTTCACATTCCCCGAGGGTCGACGCGTCGGCATCGTTCGCCGACGAGCAGGTCCAGCGTGGTTGGGAATTATCAGACCGCGTCTTGGACCCGTATGCCTACGCGCTGAAAACAGCACAGCCGACCGCCGAGCGTGGAAGCTACGGCCCGCCGGATCGGAGCGACGGGTGCCCACGCCACCGAGGCTTCGGTGGCCATTGCTACCAGTGCGGCGGACTGGGGCACATCGCCCGTGACTGCGCAAGTACGCCGGGCCGAGGTCGAGCACGTGGTTCGGGAAACGGGCAAGGCCGCCGGTGATCCACCTTGGGTCCCGGGCGGCGATCTCGAACACAACCAGTGATTTCGATTTATTAGCGCCTTTGGCTTGTCGCGTAGGAGATGTCGCGGACTCGCAGGCGCCGTTCATCAAGCTAACGATAGCCCGAAAGAAGTTTGCCGCATTATTGGATACTGGGGCAAGCGCTTCTTTATTTGGTGACGAGGTGTTGCATCATCTCCGCGAGAACAATATCCGCTTAAGAGATAGTGACACCACTTTCCGCCTTGCTTCCGGCACAGCACACTCGAAGCGGTGCAGCTAGGCTAGTTATTCGTTGGGAGAGACGCGTCAGGCGACAACACCTCGTACATCTTCCCGGTCTGTCAGTGCCTGTTATTTTAGGTCGAGACTTTCTCGCCAAGTCGGGTATTTTGATAGACATTGCCAGCGGAGGTTACCGAGAGAACGGAACGGGTGCTTTGAAGCGTTTCGCAAAAGCGCCCGCGCCTGCGGCGACACGCCAGTCTCCGGGGGCGGCGCGAGCGGGCCACACGCAGCCGAGCGAGCAAACCGTAATCGGTAAAGACGATCAAAGCAACGGAGAGACGGTAGGCACAACATTGTGCCGCGACGTTGCAAGGGGCAGCGCACCCACTTTTGTCAGAGGTCAACAGGCTGCCGGAGAGAGAAAGGGCACGACTGTCATCGCTGTTGTACGAATACGACGCGATTTTCACGGACCGGCCGGGCCTCACTACGTTAGTCAGGCACAGGATAGACACGGGTGACGCTGCGCCGTGGAAATGTAATCCTCGGCCGATAAGCTTGACTAAACGGAAAGCACTTGACAGCGCCTTAGACGAACTGATCGACACAGGCGTTGTGGAAAGGTCGAACAGCCCATGGGGCTTCCCGGTAGTTCTAGTCCCGAAGAAGGACGATACTTATCGCCTTTGTGTAGACTACCGCAGGCTGAATGAGGTTACGAAGAAGGATGCGTACCCTCTACCCTCCATTCAGTATCTAACCTAGGCGGGGCGAAGTACTTTATGTACTCGATGCTAGTTGTGGATATTTTCAGGTCGAAATGGACGAGAGTGACAAAGAGAAAACGGCTTTCACTTGTCACCGCGGGCTCTTTCAGTTCAAAAGAATGTCTTTTGGCTTAGTCGGAGCTGCCGCTACCTACCAGAGGTTGATGGACCGAGTTCTAGGAGATGCGAAGTGGCATATCTCGCATATCTCGACGACATAGTGGTTTATTCGAAAACATTCGACGAGCACTTGCGCCACTTGAGAGACGTCCTAGACAGGCTGAGGTCCACGGGTATCACGCTGAACCCGAGTAAAGCTCAGATAGCTGCGAACAGAATAACGCTGTTGGGATTCACGTTGGACAACGGCCGCATTCTGCCGAGTGAGGATAAGCTCGAGGCTATACTGAGCTACCCGTCGCCGAAAGATATCGGCGAACTGAGACGCTTTCTGGGATTGGTGAACTTTTATCGCCAATTCATTCCAGACTGCGCGGCAGTGCAAGCGCCTTTAACGAAGCTCTTGAGGAAAGACGAGCGTTGGACTTGGGGTCAAGAGCAGGAGGCGGCACTGCACGGCCTCACAAAGGTGCTCGCTGACACGGCAGAGTTGCAGCTTCCCGACTTGAACAGGGAGTTTGTGATTCAAACAGACGCAAGCGACCTGGGTCTAGGTGCAATTTTGCTTCAGGAGCACAGAGGCATTCTCCGACCGGTTGCGTTCGCGAGCCGTTCGTTGACACCGGTGCCAAGAAACTACTCGGTGACAGAGAAGGAGTGTGTCGCGATAGTTTTCGCTCTGCGAAAGTTTGATTATTATGTCGACGGAGTGGCATTCACGACTGAGACTGACCACATGGCTCTCACTTGGTTGAAGCGCTTGAGTGAGCCGAGTGGTCGCCTGGCGCGTTGGGCACTGCTGCTGCAGCGTTATGACTTCACCGTGCGCTACCGCAAAGGAAAAAGCAATGCCACAGCTGACGCACTTTCGCGAGCGCCAGTCCGAGGCAAGGGAGAAACCTTGGCCGTAGCCCGAGTAAGGGACGCGGGACAACCGTCGATCCTGGGCGAGAGCATGAACCACGTAGATGTTGTCGGTTCCACGGGAGTTGTCTTCAGCAGAAAGGAGCTGTTCGAGGCTCAGCAGAAGGATCCGTTTTGTCGAAAAGTGCTCGTCGGGCTCCGGGAGCTGGGCGGCGCGGCCGCCGCGCACATGGAGGCAGCTGGTATTGCTGTCGGTGCGGAGCGCTCAGGAACAGCTGGTAATGCTGTGAGCGCGATGGATTCCTATCTGCTGAATTCCGACGGCGTCCTGCTGAGGTATATTCCCACTGAGAGCGACACAAGTGAGGCGTTTAAGGTGGTGATACCGCGCGCGTTGAGAGGAGCACTGCTACGCTACTTTCATGACTCGTGCATTGCTGGGCACGCGAACGGCCCCAAGACTTACGTTAAGTTGTGTCGCTTCGCTACCTGGCCAGGCATGAAACGGGACGTGATTCGCTACGCCCGATCGTGACATGTGTGCCAAAGCGTGAAGCCCCGAGGCGGACGACCGCCCGGCTTCATGCAGCCTATCGACAGCCAGACTCCCTGGCAAATCGCGGCATGTGACGTCATGGGACCGTATCCCACAACACCGAGCAGAAACAAATTCTTGCTGGTAGTCACGGATCACTTCAGTAAATGGGTAGAACTTTTCCCCCTACGAAAACTGACGACATGGGTGATCATGGATAAGTTGATGGAACTTTTCACCAGGGGCCGTATTCTGAAACGTTCGCCTAGGCGAAATTTCTTTTTTCAGCTTTCAGGTGTGCGCTGATTGGCTGTTTTAGCAAAATTGGATGAGCTGATTGGGTGGCTGAGCCCGACGTCATTCAACTTTGCTCAACCAGCCAATCAGCGCGCACGCCGATTTCGCCTAGGCGAACGTTTCAGAATACGGCCCCAGGTTTGGTTTTCCGGAGCAGTTCATACCGGACAATGCGTCCTACTTCACTGCAAAGGTGTTCGTTGACATGCGCCACACTGGGCATTAAGCATAAGAAAACGACAACCTACCATGCTCAGTCGAACCCCACTGAACGAGTCAATCGCAACATCAAGCACATGCTTGTCGCGTTCTCTGAAAGGCATAAGGACTGGGATACCTACCTTCCAGAGATCGAGTTTGCATTGCGATCGACAGTGAAACCGCTCGACTGGGTATGCGCCTTCTTCTCTCAACCTGGGGAGAGAGCTGCCGAATCCGATGGATAGGGTTTTCGCGGATCGCAGCGGAATGCCAGTCGCGCCGTCAGCACGAGCTGAATACGCGACGTATCTACGTGCCAAGATGACGGAAGCTTACATAAAGCACGCTGTAATCTTCGCACTGCAAGGGCACAGCACAAGGCGCAGTACGACCGCTCGCATCGGAACGTCCACTACGAAGTGGGCGATCTGGTGCTTCGACGCCAGCACGTTCTCAGCGATGCTAGCAAACAGTTCGCTGCCTCGCTGGCGCCGAAGTGGACCGGGCCGTATCAAGTGAGAGAGAAGGTTTCCTCGCTTGTTTACCGGCTCGAGAACAAGAAAGGAAAGCCGATCGGCGGACCGGTACACGTATGCTACCTGAAACGCTACGTGCCGCGTGATGAGCAGTGGGATGACAGTCAGGCCCTCCATCAACCGCGATCAGTGAGAGAGAGCAGTCAGAACCGAACGGCAAGCCCGCAGCCGCGCTACAATTTGCGTAGCTGGCGAAAGTAATCTGACTGCTAGTTGCGTAACCCGACGACTGCGAGGAACATTCATAAGTCCGGGTGGCGTTGCGTACCGCGTGAGCATACAGCCGCGCCGGGCTGGCACCTTGGTAGTTCCTGCCGGGGAAGCGAACGTCTAGTGACCACGGAGCGCTGAGTATGGACGACGAGTCGTCGAGGCCACGACGGGAATGTGGCGTGAACGTTCGACGCGTGGGTGTGCGGGGTGCGGTTTCACCAAAAACAGCTGTGAGGGACAGTGCGGTGATTATCTTGTGCTGCTACTCGAATTGGTGATGATTCTAGCGAACATTCCCTTCGTAACAGACGTCGACGGGGTTCCCGGATACGGCCAACTTTGCTGCTGATCACAGTGCCGCTTCGTGCAGTTTGCTAATAATTTCCAGGAGCAGAGCAAGACGAGATACGGCCGTGCGAATTGCCTGCAGTACGCGCTGGAACAACCGACGCCCTTGCAGTACTGACGGCGCTACGCCGGCCTTGGAGCCGCACGAACCGCTAGGCGGCGGCCGGCAGACAACCACCCCCTCCAGCGCAGCCGACACCTAGGGCGCAGCACTGAGAGATACCTTCGAGCCCCGACAACGATCCCGCCTCGCAAGCCCGAGCAGTGCAGCTGACCAGCCGCCTCCGAGTCGGCATCAAGTGTCCGCCAGCTGAGGGCTACTTCACCACCAGCCCGACGCTTCTTCGGTCGCCAACCTCGGCGGGTACTCGGGCAAACGGACGTCCCTAGGTGCTAGCCTCAACGTACGGGATGTGGGGAGCACACGCTGCCACCTTCTCCCGCGGGCGGTAGCCGGGCGGACATCTCGTGCGTGCACAGCGCGCGCTGCGGGAGCCGGGCGGGCACGGGAGAAATTCACTTTGCCCTCTCCCGGTTCTCGCTCGCGACGCGCGTGCCGCGCGGGAAGAGGGAAAGTATCCGGCGGGCGAGGAGGACACTCCCCTCGCGGAAAGGTAAAAAGGCATAAAAGAGCGCGACCAAGAGACCCCCGGGGCTCGCTGACCTCGCTTGACCTACCTGCCCATACGGATTTACCCGCTGAAAGCCGTGAGTGACCTCGTTCGCGTGACTACCACACGCGACGAGGCAAGCCTATTTGATTACTTATTATACAGAGCGGACTTCCCTCTGCAAGTGTGTTTTATTGCCAGCAGCAATAAAAGTTGTTGAGTTGACTCGCTTGTTGCCTTATTCGCCCGAACCCTACGTAGCTGCGATTAAACGCGCTATGTGTTGGGGAAGACCCCCACATCTCTTACTAAACTAAATTAACAAGCATGGTGTCACACTCGCACAGACAAACATGAACACATCTCACTCGATGACCACGAACACTGGATGTCAAAGCATTGGAGTAAGGCAGCGCAGCAGCAGCAGCGAGAGAAACAACCTTCGTGCTGCTTCTTGCTACCATGCGAACTAAGTGGTGAGAACACAGTGCACACGAAGCTATCAGCCCTCAGCATGCCTGTAGAATCTGTACCCATCACACGTCACTTTCAACATAGGGCCCTCAAGGCCACGCTATGCCACGCTGTATGCAGCCACCCTCGGAGTAGAAAGCCAATGAGCCTGACCAGATGAGTGTTTGTCGAAATCTTGACCACGAGAAAGTATACACAAGGGCAATATAAGATACGAAGTTCAGAAGGCATCGAATCCCAAAAGCAATATGTAATACTTTCACAGGACATGTGGTTTGTTTAGAGGTACTGACATGCTCAAGTGCACAGTTTAAAAAAAAAAGAAAAATGCCCAAGCTGCAGAGAATACTGAGAATAAGTAGAGTAATCACTAAACGTAAGCCCTGAAGTATCAATCCCGCCCTATCTCACCTTGGGTGTCTGCAGGCAGTGGAAGAAGGTCTTCTCACCATTCTCCCGGACTAGTGTAAAGAAGAACAGACACCTGCATCAGAAAAGGCACAGCCCACCTATGTCAAGTCTTGATGTGAATACCTCACAAAAAGCAAGCTGTGCAACAGCACTGGGCACTTGCTCCTGTGCATTCACAATCTGGTTGTCTTATGCCTTAAGTACAGCACCAGCTCATTTTGGGTCAGTGACCAACGTGATACAATAAAGTCTGGTGCCAACATGACTCTGCTAAAATAAGAAGAATGCTCACAAGCAGGACGCATCCTAAATTCACCAAGCATCAATAGCGTTTTTTGTTTTTGTTTTCATGTCCACTGCAGGAGGAAAGCCTTTCCCAGCAATGTCCCACAGCACTCCATGTATACACGTATTGCTTATAGTGCAGTTGCGGGAAAATAAATACCAGTTACAGTGCCTGGGAGTACGGAAGTCAGCGGAGACGTCAGTGGAGATTAGTTGGCTCCTGCATTGCACCAGCCAGGGTTTGTACAGAACATTCGATCCAAAATTTAAGGACAGTTCAGGGATTTTGAGGATGCTAAAGGGTTTCCCCCTCACTCAAGAAAGGGGAAACAAACCTTATTTGTGCACATACACACTGAAAGATAGTGAAATCTCCCTCTAGCGGCAACTTCTCACAGCTGAGAAGCTGCTCAGTTGGACACACACTTTAAGCTCTTCAGGAGACTTTCCAAACTTTACTTTTCCATTGTAACGATGTTGATTGTCTTCTGGCATGACGGTTAGCAATGTCCGGCTTCCGCTAAAAATACTCATTGTAAAAATACTCATTCCAGCCAAATAGCAGGAAGTTATTTTCTGTCAGGCATTTATAGAGCTGAGGCCTCAGTGATGATGGCTGTTGTGTGAATGAACTAGCAAAACATCAAAAATAGTGGTACGGCTTGGTTGCTTCATCTGGTTTCGTCTAGCTCCATGATGGCAATGGCAATTTAAACAAACCTGGTCGTTGGTGGATGTAGACACGCCACAGAGCATCGCTCAGCAACACTGAAAAGAAAATATCTAGGATCGTTTCCCGATAGAAACCTACTGTCCATGTCATAACCATAATGTGAAGTTTGTTTCGTTGAATGCTCAAGAGTCACCTCTCAACACAGTTTTCAAGGAATTCAAGGAGCTGTACAAACCCTGGCACCAGCTGACCAAATTTTATGCCTGCAAATTTCCTCATTTCAGCGCACTACAGTGTAGACCATTTATAACGTAAGTCGCCGGAGTCGCGAATATCCGCACTATAAGCGGTACCGCACTATAAACAAAGCAACAATTTTCAAGGCCCGCACATGTGCAAAACATGTGCACCGAGCCGCCACGCGTATGCGACAGTCGAGGAATGCGGCTAGAACGTTTGCATTCAATTTATAGTTGAATCTCGTTAATTCGAACCAAATCACGCGGCGGCGCCTCCGACCGGCATTGCTCCGGCACCGCCATAGAGTAAAAGCTTAGGGGAGATCCCCCAATGTCGCGCGCGAACAAAACAAAGAAAACCAGGGCGGACATTTCACCCTCTCTCAAATGGCAAGGTCGCCGATTCTGCGTTGCGCCAGAACATGCGTGTATGTGCCGACGTTTCAGCCACTCTACCGTTGCCATGCGTAGAAAACAGCACTGAACTCTTCTTTCTCCTTTATGCTTCCTCTACTTTCTAGTCACGTGTTAACCTTGCACGCTGTGGCTACGGTGCCGAGGGAAGCAGCGGCGGTGTCCCAGGCCGGCCAACGAAACTGCCCACGCCGACAAACGCCCGCTTCCCGATAACGGCAGAAAACGAAACTTCCGAGAAGCTGGCGCCAGGCCGGCTGGAGCTGCGCCGCCTGCACGGCAGCGGGCGCGCACGGTGACAGACGAAAGTGAGGGAGCTAAGAGGGAGGGCGAGGGGAGCCACCGAAGCAGTGGAGTTGCCGAGGCGAAAACCACTTGCCTGCTGCCCTCCTCCCTCACATTCCACGGTCTCCGCGTGCGCCCTTCGCCGTGCCGTGCCGGCGCCGCCCGCTCCCTGAAGTTTCGTTTACTGCCGTTATCGTGAAGCGAGCATTGGCCGGCGTTGGCAGTTTCGTGGCCCTTGCTCGCTATGCGCACCGTGATATTTCACGACTCGCACTCAAGATTCTGGTTTCAGCCTCACTGGCTGTTCGTTCGCACCACATGCCCTTCTCCTCCACTTCGTCTCTCTTTCTTCCTCGAGCACTCCTTGGGGCTCCCGTTTGAGGGGAGCGTTGGCCGTCTCCGCTGACTTCCGTACTCCCAGGCACTGTAACTGGTATTTCGTTTCCCGCAACTGCACTATAAGCAATACGTGTATACATGGAGTGCTGTGGGAAAATTAACGGGAGTCTGAAAAGACTGCACTATATCCGGTCCTGCACTATAAGCGGTAATGTTTTAAGTGGTCTATACTGTACCTAGTACTCAACCGTCCTCGACTGTGCTTCCCTTCCCTAGGCACACATTCTGTGAGCCTAGTAGACCATCTGTCCGATGCATTACTTGGCCTGCCCAGCTCCATTTCTCTCTTAGTGTCAACCAGACTATCGGCTACCTCCGTTTGCTCTCTAATACACAGTCTTTGTGTCTTTTAACATTATGCATTCACCTATACACAGCAATAAGTCTTTACTGTGTCAGAATATAAGTTTTCACTCCACGGTATCCTGCCTTACCTATGTACCATTCGGAGTCAGATACTCAACCTTCAAATGCTTTGTACAGGAAAAGAGTGAGAACTGGAGGAGTGTGAGAAAAATTTGTGTTAGTCACTGGTGGACATCCTAAACATCCAGAAGCCGCTAGTAATAAAAAATTTACAGTCACTTTAACGCCAAAGAGGGTGAAGGCGAAAGCCTGAGCGCTCAAGCGACATTCATTAAATTACTTGACATTCTCTTTCGAATGCGTTGTTACTTCTTCTTACTTGTTTTTTCCGACCAAAGGTCGAGGGTTCGAGTGCCTTAATTGACACTACCTTAATTACCTGTACCCCAATTAACCTCATCCTAATTAACACCAAAGGTCGTGGGTTCAACTCCCCTCAAAGGATGTGGGTTTGAGTGCCTTAATTAACTGTGCCTTAATTAACTTAGCCTTAACGCCAAAGGTGGTGGGTTCGACTGCCACATAAGCTCGAGGGTTCGACTCCCACCAAAGGTCATGGGTTAGAGTGCCTGAATTAACTCTATCTTAATTAGCATGACGACGACGGTGACCCACGCACCATCAAAATTGTTGCGTGAGCGTTGCTTGCTTACTCATAGAAGACGATGACAACGGTGACTCGCACACTGCCGTGGGGGCACGCCGCCGCTTTGACCATGGTCACAATAAGCCCTTTCTAACGCAGGCTCTTTCACTATGGATCATGACGGTCGGTTTCTTCTTCGGTGCTACCTGGCCCTTCCCAGGACTTAAGCCTAGCGAGCGAGCCTGCCTGCACCATCCTATTACCAGCGTAACCGAAACCGAAGTTAACTCGGCACTGCCAATTCCAACCACCGTCGACACCACCACTTGGTCACACAGGATCACTATCAGCGTGGGATTTACGACACAACTACAAAAGCCAGTGCAGTTGTAGTACCCGCCGCTGGGGCACGCCCCCGCTTCAACCATGGTCACGAATACGCCCTTTCTAATGCAGGTTAGTTATTTACCGCACACCTGTAATCACCATTAATACGCCCTTTCTAACGCAGGTTAGTTATTTACCGCACACCTGTAGTTACCATTAATCCGCCCTTTCTAACGCAGGTTAGTTGTTTACTGCACACCTGTAGTTACCATTCTAGTGACCCTTTTATAATGGCAGCGTCGTGCCCCCCTGACCTGCTTGATTCATGGCGTCGGTTTTTCTATCAACCAGTGTGTGCGTTTTGTATCAATGCTTATGTTACCTCCCTGCTGTTGATGCTATCTTTGCGTAGACGAGAGCCCCCGTCAACGTGAATAATAGAAATAGCTGCTCCCATATCAATCAATGCTGGAACTGGTACACCTTCTACACACACTAGTAATGTATTGGCCGGGCACACAACCCCAGACCTACGCTTGAGTCCATTGCCAGGAACCTGCGAGAACCTGCTTCTCACGCTGAGAATAATAACGCCATTTCCAAACTTTCATGTGAAATTAAAGCACTAACAGAAAAATGTGACGACGCCGAGAACCGCCTCCGTCTATGCAACATGGTGTTTTTTGGGGTAGAAGACGCGAAAGGTGAAACATGGGCTTAGTCCGAATCACACATAAGTACTACTTTCTTTTTGCAAGGAAAAACTTTATGTTCCACTCGAACCCCACGCTATTGAAAGAGTACATAGGCTTGGCCACTTCTACAGTGGTAAAAATCGTCCCATAATTGTTAAGCTGGCACATTTTAAAGATAAATAAAAATTCTTGATGCACGATCGAAACTTAAGGGTTCCTCGTTTTCAATATGGGAAGACTACTCTGCACGTACTATACTTATATGCTCAACAGAAAAAGGTTCCCTTCAACATCCGGTTTGATGAGCTCCTTATCGATAATAAGCAGTTTATCTATAATGGCGACACTGACTCAGTCACTGAACTGAAGGCATAGCTATTACGAACTGTTCTTGCACCAGCACACTCTCTGTCTTCCTTGCCAACGCCTACCCAGGTCCCTTCACTGTGTTATCACGGCATGTCTTGCATGCTAACAAATGCCCAGAGCTATCTGCCTAAAAAAAGACGTCTTTGAAGATTTCCTCAAGGACAGCAGCACTGACGTAACCGTGATAATTGAATTATGGCTTACTCCGCAAATAGTTGACGATGAACTTCTGCATGATAAATCACTTTTTACGACTTACAGACGATTGACAGGAGAGGGCGCAGAGGTGGTGGTGCCTTGCTCTTCATAAAATCTAATTTGCCTTCTTATCTACTCAGGTTTAATTGTAACCACGAAATTTTTTGCGTTAAACTGTCCGTTGCCTCGAGAACACTCATAATAGTAGCCATTTACCCCCCACCTCAATCCGATCACTCTTTCCTCGACGAGCTGCACACTGTGTTACTGGAATTGTTTACCCGCTTTCCTCGTGCCGAATATGTTCTTTGCAGTGACTTTAAACTCACTGATATTGACTGGGTCAATTTAACTGCAGTGTCACGGCAGTCTAAAGACTTTATTGATCTCATCCAACTGTTTAATTTTACCCAGTCTGTTAACAAACCAACTCGTGGTAATAACACATTTGACCTTGTCATTGTTTCCAAGCCAGAGCTAGTTCATTCAATCTCTTGTGTCGATGGTATTAGCGACCACAGGATTGTCCTATTCAACATATCACTTGATGTTTCCGTGCGCCACCCGTCCAAAAAGTACATTCACGACTACCGAAATGCAAATATGCTGGTCCCTATTTGAGAACTCTAAAAATTTTGTATGTATTTTTCTCAATCTGCCCTAACTAGATCGGTTGAGCAAAACTGGTTTCTCTACAAGCAAAGAATACTAAGCTTAATAGACAAGCACGTACCCCTGGTCCGCATTCGAAATGATTCAAATAAGCCCTGGTATTCTAACATGATCAGAAGATTATCCAAAAGGAAAAATTGTCTTTACTGCGCAGCGAAAAAGTCACCTTCGATCAATAAATGGAAACAATATTTCCTATGTCTACATGAATATACTAAACTCGTAAGATGCTCTAAAAATAATTTTTTTTCATAAAAACATGTTACACCTTGTGCGCGTTAACCCCCAAAAATTTTGCAATATTCCTAAACCTAAAAAATCGCTCTTCCAATATGTCTTTAACCAATCCTCATGGGTCACATGTTCCTCATGAGGAACGCTCAAATTTAATGAATGCGCACTTCACATCTGTTTTTACTCACGAGCCAAATGGTAGTGCACCTGTAGTACCGAGATCGGGATTTACCCAGATGCCTCATGTCATTGTCACTTACAATGGTATATTTAATCCAATTAACAAACTTAAAATATCATGGGCTCCCGGTCCTGACAATATTACTGCCAAAATTCTAAAGGCTACTAATTTCGTTTCTAGTTGCATCCTACAAGTAATATTTACTCAGTTTATTTCTGAGGGTTCTGTTCCAAAGGACTGGATAACTGCGAAGGTTTTACCAGTATTCAAGACCGGAAATCAATGCGACCCTTCTAACTATAGCCCCATCTCACTAACTAGTGTAGCCTGCAAGCTTCTGGAACACATCATATATTCACACATAGCACAACACCTCGATGATAACTCATTTTTTAATCCAAAACATGGCTTTTGTCCTGGGTTATCCTGTGAAATGCAGCTTTTTAAATTTACTACTGACCATCTTACATTCTTCGTTTCAGACTGATGTCATTTACATCGATTTCTCGAAAGCATTTGATCGCGTCGCTCACAAACGACTTATTAATAAACTCGCGGCACTCAGTTTACTGTCATAGGAGGTCAGCATTCTTTAACAACAAAAGTAACATCTGGTGTACCCCATGGCTCTGTTCCTAATATTCATCGACATACCTAAAGGAATTTTGTCTACTATCCGTGCATATACTTTACCGACGCATCAATAACCACCAAGATCACGTACATCTGCACAATAACTAAAACTTAATTGAAAACTGGTGCTCAAAGTGGATGATGAAGCTTAATGGTTAGAAATGTAAATTTATACATGTGTCTCGAAAACATTCAAACTCCATTTATACATACTCGTTGCACTCGACAGCGGTATTGCAAATACAGTGTAGACCGCTTATAACGTAAGTCGCCGGAGTCGCGAATATCCGCACTATAAGCGGTACTGCACTATAACCAAAGCAACAATCTTCAAGGCCCGCACATGTGCAAAACATGTGCACAGAGCCGCCACGCGTACGCGACAGTCGAGGAATGCGGCTAGAACGTTTGCATTCAATTTACAGTCGAATCTCGTTAATTCGAACCAAATCACGCGGTGGCGCCTCCGACCGGCATTGCTCCGGCACCGCCGTAGAGTAAAAGCTTAGGAGACCCTCCTTAACGTCGCGCGCGAACAAAACAAAACAAAAAAAAAAGAAAAAAATGTGGCGGCAATTTCACCCTCTCTCGAATGGCAAGGTCGCCGATTCTGCGTTGCGCCGGAACATGCGTATACGTCCCGACGTCTCAGCCACGCTACCGTAGCCACGCGTAGAAAATGGCAGTGAACCCTTCTTTCTCCTTTATGCTTCCTCTACTTTCTAGTCACGAGTTGACCTTGCACGCTGCGGCTACAGCACTGAGGGAAGCAGCGGCGCTGTCCCCGGCCGGCCAACGAAACTGCCCACACCGGCAAGCGCCCGCTTCCCGATAAAGGCAGAAAACAAAACTTCGAGGAGCTGGCGCCGGGCCGGCTGGAGCAGCCCAGCGGCGGCACCTGCACGGCGGCAGGCGCGCACGGTGACAGTCGAAAATGAGGGAGTTCCGAGGGAGGGCGAGGGGAGCCACCGAGGCGGCGGAGTTGCCAAGGCGAAATCCGCTTCAATGCCGCCCTCCTCCCTCACATTCCACGGTCTCCGCGTGCGCCCTTCACCGTGATGTGCCGGCACCGCCCGCTCCCTGAAGTTTCGTTTACTGCCATTATCGTGAAGCGAACGCGACAGAACAGCCATACAAATTTGTTTCGCGGCCCTCGCTCGCTATGCGCGCCGCGATATTTCACGACTCGCACTCAAGATTCTGGTTTCAGCCTCACTGGCTGTTCGTTCGCACCATGTGCCCTTCTCCTCCACTTCGTCTCTCTTTCTTCCTCGAAGCACTCCTTGGGGCTCCCGTTTGAGGGGAGCGTTGGCCGTCTCCGCTGACTTCCGTACTCCCAGGCAGCCGCACTGTAACCGGTATTTCGTTTACCGCAACTGCACTACAAGCGATACGTGTATACATGGAGTGCTATGGGAAAAATCAACGGGAGTCTGAAAAGACCGCACTATATCCGGTCCTGCACTATAAGCGGTTACGTTATGAGTGGTCTATACTGTACAGGAATACCAGTACCTAGGCGTCTTAACCACTACAAAACTAACCTGGGCAGAACACATAACAAAGGTTGCAGCAGACACGTCGAGGTGCTGGGATTCATGAGAAGGAATCTATCTTTGTCACCACCCTCTGTTACACAACTGGCCTACAAAACATACGTACGCACAAAGCTTGAATATGCTGCATGTATTTGAAACCCCCATCAAATTTACCTCATTAACACCATCGAAGCAGTCCAAAACCGCGCAGCACAATTTGTATGGTCTAATTATGACTACAAGCACAGCATCAGTAAAATAAAAAAACTCCCTCAGTCTCTCTTCTCTAGCATACCGACGTCGAATTGCCCTACTCTGTTTATTTCACAGGCTATACTACACATTTCCGCTTTTACATGGAATGCTCCTTCTCCTGCCGATCCACACTTCTCGTCTTTTCAATTCATTGAGCTTTCAGCGTCTTCACGGCTCTACTAACGCCTTTAACAACTTGTTTTTGCCTGTTGGAATAGCGGAATGGAATAAACTACCTGAATTGGTCGTCCTTGAACGTGATCACGTAAAATTTTGTGATTTATTATTTACACAACCTATGTAATCCTTGTATTAAGTACAGCTCACCCTTCTTCATTTGGTTCAATCATGCTTTATTTTTCAATTTTGATTCTCTTTACCATGTGTTCTTAAAATGTATTTTGCTCCGCCGTGTGTATGCTGTGTAATATGCTTTTTCTAGTACGTCTTAGTGATCCTTGTTAAACCATGTCTACCGTGTTGTTTTTTAACTGCTTATTATTCATTGAATGACTTCTCACGTGTTTTCCCCCAATTTTTATTTTGATCACTGACCAGTTTTAGTGTATTTTGTATATGTATTCCCCCCCCCCCCCTATGTAATACCCCAAGCAGGGGCATTTAAGGGAATAATAAATGATGATGATGATGACATCATCAGAACTGTTGCGTGAGTGTTTGCATATAGGCAAGACATGATGCCAGGTTGGTGTAGTAAGTGATTTACTACACCGAGTCGTCATTGTACGATTTCACTTCGACGACACGATTTTCGCTCAAGAACGCTGAAGGTCGACTGAACGATGAGACATATAAGGCTTTCACCTTAAAAAGATGAAGAAACTGCACAGCGCAGTGCTCACATAATGACAGCATGTAAATGATCCCTAGAAGGCAACGAGAAGAGCTCAAAGGCTGAAACTTGGCACAGATCTCAGAGAGTGCCCCTAAATACTCATTGTGATTTCATTACTTTCCCTGGAACAATTAGAAGTAGCTTCAGAAGGACAGTAGCGTGAACCAGCTGGTCTTCTGACATCAGGCTCGGCTACCTCCAGCTCCCCATAAAGGAATTCCCAATGGAGGTTGAGCAACACATCACAAAGGTCATGGTCTTTGTTTTCCAGATATTTGAAAAGAACAGAGTCGAGGTTATGCTGTTTTGGCATACACTTAAGATTGCACAGGTCACCCATGGGTTCCTTGGAGTTATCCAAGCTTTTAACAGCGGAGCTGCTTAAGTCGAGCCTTCACCGTCTGTTCAGCCAGCGCTGTCCCGCAGGTCACGTGACCAGAAGAGGATGAGAGCCACGCCAGGGGAGGGCAGAGGAGGAGAGGTGTGCTGGGGGAGCAGGCGACCAATGAGAGGCCACACTAAGCGCGAGGAGGAGAGGCGATGGGTATAAGAGAAGGTGTTTCGGTGCGGTGCACCCTTTCGGATAACGAACAAATAACGACTATGGGAAGACCATGAGTAGTGCGTACTCCTGAGGAAGAGGCTGCCTACCGCAAGCGTGAGTGAGAGTTGGCTCGTGAAGAGGCTCATTGCTTGCTCTCATTACTGGCGTGCAAAAAAGGGGCGGCGCAACTTGCACGCGAAAAAAAAAAATCACGTCAATACACAAAGAAAAATCTCACGTGAAAAAACACACACACACACACACACACACACACTGAGAGAACCGCAAATATGTAGCAGCACCAACAAGGCAACACGCAGAGCTGCTGCTGACGCCGTCCGCGTTTCCCCGCATTCGCGCCAAACGCGTGCCGTGTCCGTGACTGCTACCGATGCCTCTGGTGGCGGCTTGACAGGTTTCGACCAGAGAACTAGACACTCGTCGAGTAGCGTCGGAAGTCGCTGCCCCTTCTCGCCTCGCAACGTTTCAATATACAGTTAAACCTGCTTATAACGAACCTCCATATAACGAATTCCTGGATATAACGAAGTTTTTCGATTCCCCGCCGTTACTCCATAGAAGCACATGTATTTGAGACCTCTACGTAACGAAGTGGCAGCGGGAGACCCCCTCAATATAACGAATTTTCCCCTACGACTACCTAGAGATTTCGCCCCAAATTTTGTCATTTTTGCGCGAGCAGCAACCGGAAGCACCTTCTGCGCCGCGATAGAATGCGAAGCGAGCGCACGTGTGCGTGCGTGCGAGCGTGTGCGAAGCGGGTCTGCATCCCTCAACCCGGCGATCTTGCCGCCACGAGCGTGACCTTTCCATCTCCCTTCATTAAACTTTGATCCTGCTGCTTGCTGCAGCTGGCCTAGCCTGCCAAGCCGGTACTCTCCTTTTCCAGTTGATGTTGCTGACGTGCTGGCAGACGCTGTGACACATCACACTCGATGAGCGCGGACACGCACTGTCAAACGCTGGCGGCATGTGGAAGCGCCCCTGCAGAAGCGAACGAAGTGACCTTCGTGCTGTTGTCTATCGCTGTAACGCAAACTGAGCGCCGAGAACACACAGCACGCACAAAGCTACGGGCCGCCGATGCACCTACACTGCCTAGACTCTGCCCCAACGCAGATCGCTTTCAAGATACGGCCCGCACGACCGCGCGCCGCCGCGCAGTACGCAGTTGATGCCAGAGTACAGTACAACGCCGCCCACTACCCCCCCCCCCCCCCTCGCCGGTGCCTCGAGCACAACGGAAGGCACGCTTCCTGCTTTTCTTTTGTGCACGTGCGAGATTTGGACGCGGTCGTCGGCTCCCCTGGCACATACAGCATACGGCGCGCGGCGACTGCATTATTGCCCTTGGACTTTACACGGAACATCTATGAGCCAAAACCAATTTAGGGCTACAACGCGTCATAGACACCATCTCAAGGGCCATACTTTTGCTGGCGGAAACTGAAAATACATCATAGTTGTCGCCCCCAGCACTTTGGGCGGCCAATGCCATCGTCAAGCCACCGAGCCAAGCGACATGAAAAGTCAAAATGGCCGTTCGGGCCGGCGCGGGGTTACAGTTCGCAACGCACGATGTGGAAACGGTCCCACAGTTGCGACGCTACGACGCTATCGTGACGCTCGCTCTTGGTTTCCGATGCCTCACGCTTGTGCGAAACGACACGCGCCCCCACATTCAATACCTGGTGTGACATTCCAAGGATGAGTGCTTCGACGAAAACGGAAAACGGGTGCGCGTTACAATCGAGGGCGTGTTAGAATCGAGTAAATACGGTAAGCATTTCTTTTTTTGAATTTTCGTGCCGAACCTGCATATAACGAAATCCTCTTTATAACAAAGTTTTTCGAGAATTTGTCAATTTCGTTATATCCAGGTTTAACTGTAGTTCAATGGAAACCCGCTAGGTGGAGAGAAGTAATTAAATTAAAAATGAGACATTCGCTCAATCGTAGCAATTGCTATAAAAGAAACCCCATATGGGTTCCTCGAAAGAAATGCCTCGCAGTTGAAGAAAAATTCGTCCTGGTCCGGGACTCAAACCCGGGACCACCGCCTTTCCGGGACAGCCGCTCTACCATCTGAGCTAACCCGGCGGCTAGCCGATCGCAGGGCGAAGTTGAATTTATCAACAACTCGAAGCAAAGGCAAGTGTTTGACAACAGTTGCAGTTGTTTCCTTTGTAGCAATTGCTATGATTGGGTGGATGTCTCATTTTCCATTTAAGACACCATGTTGTTTTACGCTATTTGTCGCCATGCAAAGGCAAATAATGGGTATTGGAAGCCTTGAAGTTCCTGCATACTGCGAGTGAAGCGCACAAGACGGAGGAGGGCACAACACATGTCTGTCCCCATTCTTAGCGCTTCACTTGCAGTATGTCGAACCAACAAGATCGAACTTTTCCCTTCAATTTATTTCAGCACAAGAATGTGATTGCCAGCAAAGTGGACGGCGGAAGAACAAATATACAGAAAAGGGCCCCTGCATGCCTGTGCAGTCAAACTAAGCCATCTGTAAGCATCTCACACTCCAAAAGAGATTCACTGAGTCCATATCAAAGTCTTTTTCTGACATGGAACGCTGTCACAATCTATGTGCCTTCTGATCCTTATGACTCCTTGCCACACTTATGCACTCAAGACAAAAATTTGCAGCCACAACGCGGTTTACAAAGGGTAAGAAATGCAAGGCAAATCTTTCAAGACGTCATTGTGCTGTTGCAGCCAGTTACACAAGTGACAAAAAGGTTTTCCTTTGTCATTTCCCTTTGATGAAACTTCCTACACCTTGCAAATTTCTACAAAATAAATTTACTGTACTCAGTATCCCTGTGCTTTGAGCTGTCAATCATTTTGGCCTTGCCTCACAATCTGCTAGCATCCCGAAAAGATGTTGGCCCCGGGTTTGATCCCTGACGAATTCTTCAACTGCAAACCTTTCTTTCCGAGATATTAAGTTTCCTTTGTAGCTTCCTGCTACCCCCAGGTGGATGCCAATTTCTTCTTTTTTTTCCCCTTTACACAGTTGACATAACTGACTCCTTTTTTCTGGACTGCTCGGTTATTTGGACACATTCACAGCCCTCTTTGTGCCAAAGAAATTGTTTGGCAACAGTGAGGCACCTTCCAAGTAAAAAAGTGTCCCATGAGATTAACTGTCTTATTGGTTCCTGCCATGCAACCAGTAAAAGCAATGCAAGGAATTTATTTTAAATTTGAAAAACATGCAGCTTCACCCATAATAAGAAGCAGTCATGCAAGAGGTAGCTGTGTGCAGTAAGCTTTGCTCTGCTTCCTGCAGCAGCGGTTTGTGTTCCCAGGTGTGCACAAGCTCAAGAGAAAGTAATAAATTCAATTCTAGTCCAAGTTGTGCTGGCATCACTTAAATTCTTCTACCTCAATGATGGTTTATGGATAAACTGCAAAGCGTCATGTCGGCCAATCAGGCCCAGTGCTCTGCTTTGCTGTAGCATCAGCGATGCGGCTGTGATGTGAAAGCTTTGACTGGCAATCTGTGAGTACGGAGTTGGAATCCTCATGTGGGGAACTACTGTTTCTTTAATTTTTATAAACTTCTCGCACAGCACCTTGGCATTCCTGTGACAGACACCAGTGAACCCTGGTGGACGTAAAAACAGTAGGGCAGTGAGCCGTTGCCATAAAAGTAAATTGTGGAGTTCAGCTTTTCAAGCTATGAGAAACACCATAGCTACAGATTATTTTCAACCACCCGAGGTTCTTGCGCTCAAAGTGTGCCACATTCCACCCCCATCAGCTGCCGCAACCAAGATGTGAACCTCGTGGTCAACATGACACATTATGAGTGCTGTCACGGTTATTGAGAATCCTGAATCAACGTTGGAAAACAGAAATACAACCACGGCATTAGCTAAACTCACGGGTTGGGTAGGTGGTACTCCAGCAGCACAAAAAATGCCACTGTTTCAATGCTCGATCTGTACTCACAAAAGGTGGTGGCTCTGGCATAGCACTGCTAAGCACAAGAATGCTAAGCACAAATGCGCAAACAGATGCACAAAAAACTGGTGGAATATTGACTTACACATGGACAGGGAACAACAACACATCAATCGATAAGAAAGATTTCCCTCATGCCACCACACTTCCCTACAAAATATTACACAAGCCATGCAATCACCAGACACTACATATTTTACAGTAAAGTTGTTAAGGGCTCACTCTACGATGGTCGCGTCCGGCAATAGAAAAAAAACCTCATTGGCCGTATGCTGTACGTGCGAGTGAAAGTGCGCGAGGGCGAGTGATGCGCGCACGGGGAGCGAACGCACAGCGGAGAGAAAACGCGACCTCCCAGTGGAAGGGGAGCAGTGGGCAACGAGGGCATCGAGGCACCCTAGACTGTGCGTGTGCGTGCCCGCTCTCCCACTGCGGCGCATGCGCGCAGCCCTGCCAGCCTCTGCCGCCAACTCTCCCTGGGCTCTCGCCCGTCTTTCCCCTAACAGTGTCGACAACGGCGTTTAGCCGTTCGTCATGTAGCCAGCGTTGTGACAGCGGTTTTGTGCGGTCACACAAACAACGCGCACAACTGTTGTCAACGGCGGCGGCGTTTTTCCCGCGTTCGCACTGAACGCACGCTGCGTTGGTTACGTGTTTATGAAGAACGTGCCAACCTTTGCTGTACACCCTATGGCGGTGTACCATAGCGACCCTAAGGCCATGGTCCCTGTGGTCACTAAATAAATGAAAACCACCGGATTATATATATTTCTCATTCTTTAATAGTTCAAATAACTAATTAGACCATCACATCTTAATAGTCATAATTAGAAATACATAATTCCCACCATAGCACAGCTTTGCTGGTCTTCCATCTCCACCCCGTCCGTGCAAGGGCTGACAGTTTTTCAAACTACCTCTTAAGATCCAACAAAACTGACCACAACTCTTGCAAATGCAGAAAACCTGCACAAAAGATCGATGACCAGCTCATGGAGTGCCCCCTAACAAGAAAGGAAAGACTACTCCAGACACGCAAATTTCCAAACACCACGCCTGAAATAATCAAACGCTACGGTACCAGGTCGCAAGGAACTGTGATGTCTTCGGCGACGCTTTGAACATTGTAAAGCATGTTTCCAATGTAATCCCCGAATCGAAGAACTGGAAGACTGTTCATTCGAACGTTGTACTTCCTCGGGGTATTGATGCCGTTGAGCAGGATTGTTCCAGGCCGAACACCCTACTGCTACCACTGTGTCCAACAAGGTGGACAGTAAGAGTAAAATCAATGGACAGGTTCGTAGACAACTATGAAAGGGTGCAGGCGACTTTGGAGGAACTGGTACAAGTTCAAAGCTCTCTCAGTGGCACCAGCAAGACAGCCATAAAAGGATTTGAGAAAGCATTAAACAAGTTCGGAACTTTATTAGGTATCAACCTTTCTATAGTCGTGTTTGGCCCATGCGAGGAATTAGCGAGGATGCTTCAACGCCCAGTTTATTGTGCTGCAGGAGCAAAAGAAGCAGCAGAGGCTCTTTGTGACCGCTTGTAAAGGCTACAGTCTGACGCTTCATTTGACATCCTATGGCAACAGACAAACTCAAGAGCAACAGTGTTAGGTCTAAAAGATCCTCGTGTGCGCAGAGTTTTGCAGTCGCCCAGAAGGCTTCAATTCACATACAGTTAAACCTGGATATAACGAAATTGACAAATTCCCGAAAAACTTCGTTATAAAGAGGATTTCGTTATATGCAGGTTCGGCACGAAAATTCGAAAAATACACGTTTACCGTATTTACTCTATTCTAACGCGCCCTCAATTGTAACGCGCACCCGTTTTCCGTTTTCGTCGAAGCACTCATCCTCGGAATGTCACACCAGGTACCGGATGCGTGGATGCGTGTCGTTTCGCACAAGCGCGAGGCATCAGAAACGAAGAGCGAGCGTCACGATGGCGTCATGGCGTCGTATAGTGTTACAGTAGAACCTCGCTGTTACGTTCGCGGGGGCTGCGTTTTCCCGGCTGTTACGTCGTTTTCAACCGGTCCCTGCACAGCTCCCATAGAACTCAATGCATTGGTAACTCCGCTGTTGCGTCGCAACTGTGGGACCGTTCTCGCATCATACGTTGCGAACTGCCACCCCGCGCCGGCCCGAGCGGCCATTTTGACTTTTCATGTCGCTTGGCTTGGTGGCTTGACGATGGCATTGGCCGCCCAAAGTGCCGGGGGCGACGACTGTGACATATTTTCGATTTCCGCCAGCAAAAGTATGGCCCTTGAGATCCGTATTTGCTATATATAAAGATGGTGTCCATGACGCGTAGTGGCCCTAAAATTGGTTTTGGCTCATAGATATTCCGTATATAAGAGTACGGCCACGCTAGCGGCAAAAGACACGTGCGTCATGCAGCAAGCGACAAGTTGCCGCGCGTCAGCGCCTTGCCGCGAGGCCACCGTGGCACGCGCGTCTTGCCGCGCGGCAGCACGATAAGATCTCCCGCGCTCTCCGAACGGGCGAGCAACACCGCGAGCGCTCGTTGTTTCATGCGAAAGACGACGATCGTCGATTGAAAACCCGGCGTGGACCGGCGGCGTTCCGGTTGTGATGGCTCCGTGACGTCACCCTCGTCGCTCTTGATTGGTTCTTCATCTCGCGGCACACGGCATTTGCCGCAGAACCCATTTCGCGCGGCACGCCGCAAGACCCCTGATTCCTGCCGGTTTTGCCGCGGTTTCTGACGCGCGTTTTTGCTGCGTGTTTTTGCCGCTAGCGTGGCCGTACCCTAAAGTCCAAGGGCGATAACGCAGTCGCCACGCGCCGTATGCTGTATATGCGAGTGAAAACATGCGAGGGGAGCCGACGACCCGCGCACGCAAGAAAAGCAGGGAGGAAGCGCGCCTTCTTCCGTTGCGCTCGAGGCACCGGCGAGGGAGCGAGGGGGGAGGGATAGCGGGGCGGAGCGTGGTCGCGCAGGCCGTATGATGAAAGCGATTTGCGTTGGGGCATAGTCTAGCAGTGTAGGTGCGTCGGCGGCTCGTAGCTTTCTGCGTGCTGTGTGTTCTCGGCGCTCAGTTTGCGTTGAAGCGATAGACAACAGCACGAAGGTCACTTCGCTCGCTTCTCCAGCGGCGCTTCCACACGCTGCCAGCGTTTGACAGCGCGTGTCCGCGCTCATCGAGTCTGATGTGGCACAGCGTGTACCAGCGCGTCGGCAACATCAGCTGGAAAAGGAGAGAGTGCCGGCTTGGCAGGCTAGGCCAGCTGCAGCAAGCGGCAGGATCAGATTTGAATGAAGGGAGGGGGAAAGGTCATGCCCGCGGCGGCAAGATCGCCGGGTCGAGGGATGCAGGGCCGCCTCGCACATGCCCGCACGCACACGTGCGCTCGCTTCGCATTCCATTGCGGCGGAGAAGGTGCTTCCGGTTGCTGCTCGCGCAAAAATGACAAAATTTAGGGCGAAATCTCTAGGTGGTCGGAGGGGAAAATTCGTTATATCGAGGGAGTCTCCCGCTGCCACTTCGTTACGTAGAGGTCTCAAATACATGTGCTTCAATGGAGTAACGACGGGGAATCGAAAACTTCGTTATATCCAGGAATTCGTTATATGGAGGTTCGTTAAAAGCAGGTTTAACTGTATAAGCCTGAGGAGCCTGCAGGGCTTGACGGCAAGTCGTCACAGAGACAATAGTTTTTTGCCACTATCGATCGTATTACCAGTGCGATCCGACGGCGATTTGAACAGCTTGGCATGGAGCAACTGATTGGCCTCAAGTGCATTTTGAATGACGCTGCTGAAGGTCGAAACTTCGCAGCAAACGACCTAAAGGAGCTTTTAGGAGCACACGCTGCAGATTTTGACATCAGCAGGTTTTCGGCGCAACTCGTGCTAACGCTCCTGCGTGACGATGGTCCAGACGCAAGTGAACGCATTTTACAAATTCTGCAGGGGAAGTCTGCAGATATGCGTAAGATGATGGACCAGGTTGTCCGGTACCGGCAACTGGTGTTTTTTGTGCCTGCTTCAGCTGCTTCAGGAGAGAGATTTTCAAGGCTCTGAGCCGAGTAAAAACATTTTTGTGCAATCGAATGATGCAGAGGAGGTTGACACACCTTCCCCTCCTCCACGTGAACAAGAAGAGAGCTGCGGAACTGCACTTTCATGCCGTTATGAAAGAGATTGTGTCTAGAGCAGCATAACGAACAGCAACCTTCGGCCTCCTTTGACCTCTCCTGCCCAACGCCCTCTTGTCTTACCAGCCATGAAGCTTGTCAATCTACGATAATAGCTTTGTACCTAGTGCCTACTTTCTTGTCTACTTGTGAGAGTTCACATTTGCTTCACTGCGGGAGCTAATGGAGAAATATTAAAAATGATTTTTCGCAGCTTTCAAAGCCGTTTTGACATTTGCGCGGTCTACGCAGGTTTTCAGTACTTCTGAAATTTTTAACAATTTTTAAAGTGTATACCAATGCAGAATAAGCGAGGATGCAAAGATGTAAAGTTTAATAAGTCTAAAATTAATTAAAACATTAATAATTAATATCATTAAAATTCTACTAATTATTAAAATAATAAAATGTAATGTAAGTAAATAAGAATTGACAATATTGAGAAAAAATAATAAACACAACATACAAAAACGACAATACTTGACCCCCCACTCCCAAAAACGTTCCGTAGTCCCTGTTGATTCGTTATCTTTGCCATCCTCATGGGAATGACAAACACCATCCATTCCTGGCACTGAGCCAATGCAGTGTGTGCTCAAAATAGGAAATTTATCACGCATATCTGCTCTACAATATATTGTCTAAGCACTAAGGCACCTTCAGGTTCCTAAGACCACAAGAGCAGCAATAAAGATGGAGCGTGCAAAAGGCTAACCTTTCGGGGGAGGCAGCATGTTCAGAGCCAAACTCTTGTGGCATACAGAGATGGGCAATCACCACAGGGTCATAGCCAGGACAGTCTGTCTGCAAGACGCATCGTTAGGGGAAATGAACTTTTATCACGTGGATCACAAGGACATGACAACAGCAGCCAGCTAGACGCCAGAGAATAACTGGCCTTTTGGCGAGATCCAAGCCCACCCTGGCGCATGTGCCACTCCACAATAGCAATGGCAGTTTTTCTTATGCCCGCTGACTGCTCAGTCAGCGGCATTGCCGATGACACTGCCGCTACAGTTTGACTACAATGTCTAGTACCTTTGTGTTTGATATTCATATTAGTAAGAAAAAAGGCCCCACCACCACCCTAGTTCCTCTTGTGCATAATGAATGCACTTGTCAGTCCTCAAACATGTGCAAAAATTAAGTATAATGAACAGTGTGCAGTGGTGTTTAGCATCAAACATACTGTATACTAGTGCTACCCTTGTTTTTGACCCACTGAATCTTCCGCACAGACGTCCCAAGTCCAGGACACCGTGGGCCCTAGTTGGCTGACGCAACCTGTCCACCAAGCTCGTCTTGTCCTCGGGGTAAAAGCTGGGGGGATATATTTGGTAAGTGTCGACCTGCTAGACATGTCCATTTGGTCTGCTGCTGAAGTGCCAGTTGGGTGGGGGGTGCCTGTCTCCTTCTCACGCGTACCCCAGCCCAACCAATCAGAACTTCAGCAGCAGATGAAATGAACATGTCCACTATGTGGATACTTACAGAATACTTAACCTCGGTGATCCGCACGCAGATATCGGTGAAAAAATAAATTGGGATCAGGCCTATGCCTCAGAAACACAAGCTCCAACAGGCCAACAAAGGGACCCCTGCAGATTTTGAAGGCGCATCGGTATCTTGCTATGCCAATATGAGGCATCAAAACAACCATAAATTACATATATACTCTGTTTCAGTAGTTCTCTGCAGCACTGTGGAACTTACAGGCTTCTTTGAGCAATCATGGGGGTGAACACATCTTAAAGGTGCACTTCTCTCGCCCTGTCGTCTGCTAGTGGCAAGTGCTGCAGTGCAGGCGGCATCTGCTAAGACTTTCACAAGACTACTTCACAAGAGTTTGCCCCAAAAGCAACACAGTGGCTGCCACAGGTGCCTCAAAACTCTGTTTTTTGAGCAGCGAGCTTCACTAAGTCCATCATGCTTGAAACGCTCTGAAAAAAAAAAAATTGCTAGCGCCAACAGCATCTGACCAATGGTATGTGAGTAGTGACGTGAAGAGCATGTCACAAGGACGGTGTCACTCGAGCTGGCAGCGCTTTTCTAGCAGATGACAACGAGTGAGGAACAAACTGATTGAAGCTGCCGTTCGCATAGTGCAAATAGTGTGTGCATGTTTATGCTGCTCTTGCCTTTCTTTTGTGCCACGTATGGCTGTCAGCACAGCAACGTATGTGGCACACACTCGCATAGTGTAAAAAGATCGAGGTCTGTATGAGCCGTGCGCGCACCAGGCAGAGATGACACAAATGTAAGTTCCAACTACTATGGTCTTTGTCATTGGCATCAACCCATTTGCAGATGTGCTGCTTGCAAATTTAGGTGATTCCTGTTGTTGATTTTAGTTCCTAACGCCAATTTGTGTGTTTCTGATACAATCATATTTCAAAACAAGAATGATTTTTAGTGGTTTCATGAGATTCGTTATACCATGCTTCACTGTCTACAATGGTTAAGGAATCTCCATAGATATTTACTAACCCCTTCAGTCACGGCGTACACATTTGTGTACGTGACTTATTTTCGCAATTTTTCTGCAGTGGTGTCAAGGAATAGATCGCGAACATTATGCTTATAGTAACTTGAAAATTCCGCTTACCTAATGCACCTCCATTTTATTTCTGAGTGCAATGTGTCACTATAGACGACCGCTTTGGTGAAGGCACTACCGTGTTTGACGGGCTGTTCGACGTGAAGCGGTTTGGTAGCAGCTGTGAAATAACTTTTTTTTCCTTTCTAGTAATGCTTGCAGCGAATAATTAAATTGTGTATGTAATTCGAGCGGTTTACTAAATTTATTTTATGAAGAAACGTAGTATGACTGACTGATCACTAAGCAGATATTCGATAACTCTATAATTATAATGAGTCATCATAATATGCCCAAGGAGTCCTTCCACTACCTAGATTTGCTTTCAATGGAGCATGCAGTACCTTGGCATAAATATTTGTAAATTTCATACATTTATCGAAAGTCTATCATAATTCGTGACTGAAGGGGCTAAGATATCCACATATGCTTTCTGTACTCCTTGACCACGCAATGCCCTCATGACAGCTGTTAAAATGAACACCTTTTTGCAATTCACAAAGGCCACATTGATAGACTGGCTACACTTTGGAGACTTGACAATTTCGTGATTGATGACACAATACATGTGATCCATTGTTGGATATCCCTTCCTAAAGCCAGCCTGTTTTCAGCAAGTATTAAAGTTGTGCATCAACTTGATTTTACCATTAAAATATTTTAGTGAATAGTTTTAATAACAACGAAGCAAGCTAACGGGAACATAGTTCCTCTAGGTGTCCCTAATTTCCGATTATTTGTCTTTGTTAGACATTTTGTTAAGCGAGCACAGCCATCTGAGGCAAAGGCCAGATACCCGTAGCAGCATCTTCTATTGTTCACATACCTCCTTGGGAAAGCGGTACAGCACATCAGGCTGGGGAGACATGCTGGGGTCGATGCACCGGTAGCCAATCAGCAGCGCAAACTCAAAGAGCTTCTCCACCCCATCGCCGTCACATGACGCATTGTACGTGTACGCCTGCAGTGCAACACGACACTTTTCATTCAAGCACTTAGTTATCATAGCTGCTAAGCCACACATTTTCTTGACAGAAGTCGCAAAAAAAAGGCGCTACATATGTACATCATACCCATACCTCAAGCCATCATGCCACCTTTGCACTTGATGTTACCATCGCCATGGTTCCTTGCTTCATCATTATCATCCTCATGATGTTGATGCTTCGCCCGAGTCACTCTCTCGCAGGACCATTCATAGCCTAAAGAGAACTTTTACTTCATGCAAAGTTTCATATTGACCCAGAACATGTTTGCTGAGAAAAAATATAACTTCAGGACATATTAACATCACTAAAAACATAGAAAAGAGAGCACAATGTACTAAACAAGACCTGAAATAATTTTTTTTCTTTTTTTACGAAACGAGTACGAGTGTTGCAACTGCCCAAGGTCCCAGTAAGAAACATGTTGACTATTCGCCACGAGATAGGTGGCAGCACCGTCAGCACATTAGTGTGGATAGGCGCAGACATACATGCAGACTCAGTCGCTCGCTGTATCCGTGTGATCGCTGCACTGAGCCGTCATCATCTTCAGTTGCACAGACAGCACACAACATGAATAATATTGTATTCTTGCATTTGGTAGTTTGGCATGGTGCTAGAAAATTTCTCAATAAATTGCAGCATATTGCTTGCGGCACACATGACGTTCAGCGGTATGCTGGAAATTTCAGAGTTAGTACAGGTTTCCAAGGCAAAAGTTCAAGGATATTCAAGGACTTTCCAGGACCTGTCACAGCTCTTGAAGGACTCAAAGTGGCATCCAAAGTAGGGTTTCTTTACTCTAACATTTCCAAAAATGACTAGTTTTATTGCACTTATAATGAATAAATGTATATCACAATTATAATAAAAATGTCTAGTCTTGATAATTTCTCAAGATCACAACACAAAATGAACGCTTTGTAGCGAAGGATACGAATGCCATAGTGGGTCATGCTCTCCAGCCCTTTCTAGTGGGTCAATCCCTCCTGTGCTCTCCTCGTGAAACGCCGCTCGTGCTGAGAGCTCGGGTCTTGAACTAACGATCGGTCCAAAAGGCTGGTGCCCAATAAATGCCTTTACAAGTGGTGGAGAGTGCCCTGGAGCTTCGATCCCGTACCCTTCGCTCAACCATGCCAGAAGACGCATCCCAGCAAGTGCCACCCACCCCATCTCAGCAACCGCCTTCTCAGTCTGTCATGTGCTCTGGTGTGCCTCGCCACAGGGACCCTGCCATCTTCAGCGGCGCGGATGAAACCGATGTGGAGGACTGGCTGACAACATATGAGAGAGTAAGTGGTCACAAAAAATGGGACGACCCCGCAAAGCTAAGCAATGTTATCTTCTATCTCGCGGGTGTCGCCAGTCTCTGGTACAGCAACCATGAGACCGATTTTCCGACGTGGTCCTCGTTCAAGACTTCTTTGGTGGCGGTGTTTGGTCGCCCTGCGGTGCGCAAGTTGCGAGCGGAATCGCGTTTGCGAGAATGTGCACAGCAGCTAGGTGAATCATTTACCAGCTACATTGAAGATGTTCTGGACTGGTGCAAACGAGTCAACGCAACCATGTCGGAATCCGACAAAATAAGAAATGTCATGAAAGGGATTGAAGACGATGCGATGCGTTCAATATGCTACTTGCGAAAAATCCTCAGTCCGTGACAGACATTGTCATTCTATGCCAAAGCTAGGAGGAGCTACGAAGGCAGCACTCCTTGACACGTCACCCTTCATCACGTGACGAACACATTGCTGGTTTGGCCACCATCTCCGACCAGACAGCACTGCTGACAGAAGTGAAAGCGTTCGTTCGGGAGGAAGTTGCACGCCAGCTCTCCTTGCTAACCTTCGCTCAGCCGCCGCACGTGCAACAGCCCGCAACGAATGTTATGCCCATGCTCCATCGCGTGATCGAGCAGGAAATCACCAAGGTCTTGCCAGACCAGCATCAACATCGTCCTGCGGCCGCTCCACTAAGCTACGCCGATGTCGTCACGAGGACTCAACCACTCTCTCCGAGTGTGCCTCTCCGTTATGGCGACATTGCGGCTCAGCCCCGACCGCAGCCCGCCATGCCGTCATACCAGCATCCGCCCTGTACAACGCAACCTCCTACATGGATGGGACCTGCCCCAGCGAACCAATGGCGTACTTCCGACAACCGGCCGTGCCGGTCACGTAGCTAGCTGTGCCGGTCACGTAGCTAGTTTTTGTAATCGCGCTCAGCTGCCTAGCGCCGCATCAGCCGTGACAAGCCAGTTCAACCGTCCATATTATGACTCCCATTCGGCTATGTCACCGACTCTGCACCCGACACCACCTACCCTCCGTTCACTGTCTCCACGCCGTTGCTCATTGTCGCCGATGCGACCCCGTCCCGTAACTCGGGACGAGGAAAACTAATCGTCGCAGTCCAAGAGGCAAGGGCTGCGGCGCCGTCAAAACGTGAAAGTCCTCAACGCAGTCCTTCAAATGTGATAGAAGTGTTTCTTGACGGTGTTCGCGCATCTGCACTCGTGGACACAGGAGCCGCTGTATGTGTTATGGACGCTAAGCTTTGCCGCCTACTTCGGAAAGTCACGACGCCCCTTTCTGGACTGTCCCTCCGCACAGCCAGTGCTGAGCATATCCAGCCCTTAGCGGCTTGCACTGCTCGTGGTGTTATTGACAACGTTTTGTATGCCATAGAATTCATCATCCTCACCTCGTGTTCTCACGACGTTATCCTCGGCTGAGATTTTCTCTTGCGCCACAATGTCGTTATCCATTCTGCACAGGCCGAGATGGAACTCTCGTCGCTGTTAGATTTGCCGATCACTGACAATACTTCCCTGTCGAGGAAGCTAATTGTCCACGACGACACCCACATTCCTCCCCGCGCGTCAACAGTCGTGACCATGTACTGCAGCGGAATCTCAGAGGCTGTTGCGCTGCTGTCTCCATCTGACCGCTTCCTTACTCGGACAGGCCTGCTGCTACCTTTTGCGACAGTGGACATCAAGCAGGGCTACAGCACCATTTTTGTATGCAACCCGTTCCCATACCCTGTCATGCAGCTCCGAGGGGAATGCCTAGGCAATGTCGAAGTGGTTGAAGATGTGCAAGTTATGGACGTGCCCGATGAAAATTACTGCGCTAGTTCTAGTGCGCTCACTGCTATTTCTGCCTGTGACGGACCTTCCAGTGATGTGTTTCGTTCTTCTATTGCCGATGACCTTACGCCGGTCCAGCGATCTCAACTTGTGTGCCTTTTAGAAGAATTTCGTTCTTCTTTCGATGTCGGGCAATCTTCCCTAGGCCGGACATCAACTGTTACTCACCGCATCGACACTGGCTCGCAACCGTCACTGCAGCAACGCCCGTATCGTTTATCTCCTGCAGAGCGTCGTGTAATCAACGAACAAGTCGACGACATGCTTTGCCGCGAGGTGATACGACCTTCCAACAGTCCATGGGCATCCCCTGTGGTCCTCGTTACAAAGAAAGATGGTTCTGTGCGGTTCTGTGTCGACTACCGGCGCCTAAACAAGATCACACACAAGGACGTCTACCCTCTCCCGCGCTAAGACGACACCATTGACATTCTACAAGGCGCAGAATTATTTTGATCTTTAGATCTGCGCTCAGGGTATTGGCAAGTACCCATGGCTGACGCCGATCGGCCAAAGACAGCTTTTGTAACACCTGACAGCTTATACGAATTTAACGTAATGCCTTTTGGACTTTGTAATGCACCCGCAACTTTTGAGCGCATGATGGACACCGTTCTGCGCGGCTTGAAGTGGCACACATGCTTGTGCTATTTTGACGACGTTGTTGTTTTTGCGCCGGACTTCCCAACGCACCTTCAACGCCTTCGGTGTGTTTTAACGTGCTTAACAAATGCAAGCCTACAACTAAACCCAAAGAAGTGCCGATTTGCAGCTCAGCAGCTGACAATCCTCGGTTACGTCGTATCCAAGGATGGGATACTCCCCGATCCAGCCAAGCTTCGGGCCGTCGCCGAATTCCCTAAGCCAACATCCGTCAAAGAATTGCGCAGTTTCATTGGTCTGTGTTCCTACTTCAGACGCTTTATTCGCAATTTCGCCGCCATCATTTCACCCCTGACGAAACTTCTTATACGCAACGGGCCCCTCACTTCGTGGTTGTCCCAGTGCGACGAGGCCTTCACAAAGCTCCGTCATCTGCTTACGTCTCCGCCAATTTTGCGCCACTACGATCCGACAGCTCCTACTGAGGTGCATACAGATGCCCTGTAGACCACAAAGTCTCTCAGCTTTGCGATATCATCAAGTTCACCTAGTGGGAGTGAAATTGTCGCGCATTATTCGGTGCTGCCAGAAATCAGCTTTCCGCTTAATTGGTATCGCAAAAAGCACTTTCCCAGGCTCCCGGTGGTTGCTGCACCCAGAAGCGCAGAACCCGGGCATTTCCTTTCATTTTGTTTTAAGTCTACAAAAGTTAAATATGCCCTAAATTACACAAAATGCAAAATCTGACCTCGTGGATGGCTCATACGCACAGCGTTTGCGAGCGATGACTTTGTCTGCTTGTCCGCTCCGGCGCGGCATGGACCATCTATGCGGAAAGTGATCACCTGACGGCAACTGACCAATCAGTGGCGCGGTGGCGAAGAGAAAAGGGTTGCGGTACTTTCCAGGTTCCAGTGACTTTAGGTGGCAGAGGTAATTGGCGCCATCCATCGGAGGACGGGAAAGCAAATCAGCTTCCCTCCTGCTCCATCCCGCAACTCCACTCCCCTCGCCCTCCCTCTGAAATCCCTCGTAACTTCCTCACCTTCGACTGTCTCCGCGCGCGAGAGCAGTCATGCCGGCACCGCCGGCCCCGCTGACCCAGCGCCAGCTTGGCCTGCTCCCTGACGTTTCGTTTTCTGCTGTTGTCGGGAAGCGAGCGTTCGCCGGCGTCCGAGATTCATTTCGCTAGGTTGGACCGTTGGACTTCTGACTGGATCCTCCTCAGAGAGGAGATTGAAACCATGGGGAAGAGGGCGAAGTATGCCCGGAAATATAAAAAAGAATGAGAGCAAGACCGCGAACTGAAAGGTGGGTCCTGGTGCTTTTACTTAGAGATGGTTTGCCCGTAACGTAACAAATGCAGGTACTCGTCGTGCTAATATCGAAACGTGTTTGCCACGATGACATCAGTGCACCACGTTGCTTGAACATCACCCACCATGTTAGCTTAGCAGGTGAGGTGTTGTGCTGCTGACTCGAGGACACGGGTTCGATTGCCGGCCATGCCAGCGCATTTTGATGGAGGCAAAATGCAGGAATACCCGTTTACTTAGATTTAGGTGCACGTTGAAGAACCCCAGGTGGTCAAAATTACTCCAGAGTGCCCCACTACGGCATGCCTCAGTCATATCGTGGTTTGGGATGTAAAACCCCAGCAATTATTATTATTAGCACATGAACATGGTTTGCTTTTTGACAGTAACAGGTTTTTCCAGGATTACCACTGTTATCAATTTGTTGTTTACATTTGCTCATTGTGCGGCTTTGCGGTTTTTACCATTACGAGCAAGTTACATTCGGGACGCGCTCGTCGCCGAAAACCACTGCGCGCTTCTTACACTGGTGGGCCGTTTTACGCAGTAATCTTTTAAAACTTCGCTTACACCGATTCAGACAGTGAGTGGCATCTGTCATTTCTCACTTTTTTTAACGCATGCTCTTGGCGTGCTTGACACCTAAGATGGTGGCCAGGTTGGCGTGAATGGAAACTATACAGAGTGTGTCTCAGCTACCCCGGGCCATGCTAATTGAAAAAGAAAGAAAAAAAAAGCGTGAGTGTGATTAAGCCGGGACATAATGTATAAGCATCAAGATCTGTGTTAAATGAACAGCACATCTTGTGCTAAAAGCGACGTTTCTTTTTTTACATAGACTGGATTGCACCATCAAGTGCACACTTCAGCGATGACGCATCCGAGATGGCGTACTGCAAAGTCTGCAAGTGCAAGCTGAGGCCACACATGCAAGACCTTAAAGGGCACAGGACAAGGCAGAAGCACATAGATAACATGAAAGCAGCAAAGGAGGTGGCAGTGAGTACAACCATTGACTCGTTGTTCAAGCCTGGGCCATCAAAGCCGACGATGACAACCAAGATGAAGCTGGCAGAGCTGACATAACCGTACACAGTTCTTTGTGCACTGCTGACCACTTGACTTCAGTAGTAAAAAATGCTTTCCAGGACTCTAGCGTTGCAGGTGGGCTGACATTAGGACGTACGAAATGCACCGCCCTGGTTTCTAAGGTCCTCGGTCCCACATTCCTCGACATGCTGGTCGAAGACATTGGACACGGACAATATTCCCTTATTGTGGACGAAAGCACCGACAAATCCTGCACTAAAGAACTGGGTATTGTTGTGCGATAGTTTTCGCACAGAAGTGACGATTTTGCCATGTGATTTTTGGGACTTGTTCCTATAAACGATGCATCGGCGAATTGTATCTTTTTGGCGCTCAAGTCCTTTCTGGACTCGTGCAAGTTGAGAATTTCACAGTGTGTTGGTATTGTTACTTGTGGAAAGACACACACGAAAGAAGCTATTTACAATATATTTACACTGGAACCAAAACCGCCAGGCCGACACCTTGCTCGAGCCAAAAGCCCAGACATACTTCATCGTCTTTCTCGCGGCGCCTCGTCTCTTTAGCATCTCTACATGGTATCGTAATACTACCCCCCGGCGGCGAAAGCACCGTCACGGTGCAGTTAAATATCTAAGGCGCTGGGAGAGGTGTAGGGTTTGAGTCGGGCGACGTGGACAATATCACTGGTTGTCCCTGCGGAGGACGTAGTGGGCGTGGCTAGAACGATTTCATATGTGACATCGGTCACTTGGCGGAGCACGCGATATGGGCCTGTGTAACAGGAGAGCAGTTTTTCACAAAGGCCCACTTTACGCGATGGTGACCAAAGCAACACAAGGGTGCCGGGCGCAAAACGCACATCACGGTGACGGAGGTCGTAGCGTTGCTTCTGTTTGTCTTGGGACACTTCCAGACGAGCACGCGCAAGTTGACGAGCATGGTCAGCACGGGCGATAGCATTACGGGCATAATCGCTAGTTGAAGCCGTGGTGGACGGAAGCACAGTGTCTAGTGGTAGCGTCGGTTCTCGGCCATACAAGAGATAAAACGGGGAAAATCCAGCAGTTTCAAGACGGGAAGAGTTGTACGCAAAGGTAACGTAAGGTAGAGCCAGGTCCCAGTCACGGTGGTCGGTTGAAACGTATTTGGATAGCATGTCTGTAAGGGTGCGGTTCAAACGTTCAGTGAGGCCGTTCGTTTGTGGGTGGTAGGAGGTGGTAATTTTGTGCTGTATTGAGCAGGCACGCATGATGTCGTCAATGACTTTGGACAAAAACATACGGCCGTGGTCGGTGAGCATTTGACGCGGAGCACCATGCATCAAAATGATATCGTGTAGGAGGAAGTCCGCAACATCAGTAGCGCAACTGGTCGGAAGAGCGCGTGTTATGGCGTAGCGGGTCGCGTAGTCCGCAGCGACGGCAACCCATTTGTTTCCTGATGTAGATTCCGGAAATGGGCCGAGAAGGTCTAAGCCAACACGATGGAAGGGTTCGGCAGGGATGTCGAGCGGCTGCAGGTAACCAGCGGGGAGCTGGGAAGGCTTCTTGCGTCGTTGGCAAAGCTCACAAGCGGCGACGTAACGCCGTACGGAACGTGCAAGGCCCGGCCAGAAAAACCGGCGACGTACTCGGTCATAGGTTCGAGATACGCCAAGGTGTCCTGCCATTGGAGCGTCGTGAAGCTCTTCTAGAACGGTTGAGCGGAGGTGTTTTGGTACTACAAGTAGTAACTCAAAGCCGTCCGGATGAAGGTTACGACGGTATAGAGTACCGTCGCGGAGGACGAAGAGGCGTAGAGTAGCATTGGCCGGAGCGTCTTCAAAACGGTCGATGAGTGCTCTGATGTAGGCATCATGACGTTGCTCGTCGGCGAAATTAAGGAGCTTGGATACTGAGAAAATGCAAGCAGCAGCACTGTCAATATTAGAGCAGTCAGAGTCGTCAACAGGGTAACGCGACAAGCTGTCAGCGTCTTGGTGCATGCGGCCAGACTTGTACACCACGGAATATGAGAACCCTTGTAGCCTCAAAGCCCATCGACCAAGCCGGCCTGTAGGATCTTTTAGCGATGAGAGCCAGCAGAGGGCATGATGGTCAGTGACTACGCAGAAAGGACGACCGTAAAGGTAAGGCCGGAACTTCGCAACTGCCCAGACTACAGCAAGGCATTCTCTTTCCGTAATGGAATAGTTACGCTCCGATGGTGATAGGAGGCGGCTTGCGTAAGCAATAACGCGATCCTGGCCCCGCACCTCCACCAGAATGTTACGTGTGGAAAGACACACACGAAAGAAGCTATTTACAATATATTTACACTGGAACCAAAACCGCCAGGCCAACACCTTGCTCGAGCCAAAAGCCCAGACACACTTCATCGTCTTTCTCGCGGCTGCTCGTCTCTTTAGCATCTCTACATGGTATCGTAATAGTATAGCTACGGATGGTGCCAGTGTAATGTGCGGTAGGCACCATTCGCTGAAGGCAGAGAAGCCTAATTTAATTCTCGCTAAGTGCACATGCCACTCATTGCACTTGGCTTGCAGTGAGGCGACCAGTGCTCTGGTCACCTCACGAATATCGAATATTGAGTTTCTCGTGCGTGAAAGGTTTTCGTGCTCGCCTAAGAGACCGGAGCAATATCGACTTATTTATGCTTCAATTAATGATAATTAATCTCAAACTTGTGAACATGTCTAACATGAGGTGGCTGAGTGTCACGGCCTCTGTGAGTCGAATCCTTGAGCAGTGGAACGAGGTGAAATTGCACTTCCAGATAGCTCATTCGACAGAGCGGTGCTATACAGCACGTTTGTTGCATGTGTAGCGACAAACACGGACGCAAGTAAAAGACGAGGACGAAGAGTATTGTTGGTGCTTGCGCTCGCTCTGCTTTGCCATTGACCGGACCGCTTTCGTGTCGCCTGATTATTCAGATAGATCACGCCCTGCCCTGAACGTCTGCTTGCATTTGGTGGAGGTGCTTCAGGATGAAAAGAACTACCTGTTCATGCTTTTCGTTCAGCCGATAGTCATGGAGTTCGACAGGGTCAACAAGCTGTTTCAATTAGAGAATCCAGACCCGGCAAAATTTTTCGAAGACTTGGAACTCATTGTACGGTCAATGCTGTCGAATATAGTACTTCGCGAGCACGCATCTCCAACTGCTGATTAGGAAGGGCACCTGTTTCACCCAAGTGCATGTGCTCTTGTAAGTGTGTTTTTATATGCTTTTCACAAGAGCTCAGTCGCAGATTCTGAGAAGGACAGCATGTTAGATTGCTGTCGCACATATATCGTGGCATGTGTCAAAGCCCTCGCAAAGAGACTTCCCGAGAACTTGGAGTTGTTCGAAAACTTCAAATACCTAAGCCCAAGCTATCTTCGCGACATGCCATTTTCCAAGTTTATAAAGGTTCTCTCAGCTGCCAAACCAACAGGTGACAAATCCACCATTGAAATGGAGTACAGAGTTCTGCAGGCGAAGCTTCCATCTCTCACTGTGAGTGAAAATGTGGTGGAACTTTGGCGTACCTTTGAGAAAGCAAAAAACACTGCTGGTGAGCCTCTCTTTCCAAACCTGTCAAAATCGATTTTTGCACTCCTTTGCCTGCCTGTGTCGAATGCTGCTGTAAAGCGGGTGTTTAGCTTGGTCTCCGTGACTAAGACCGATCACAGAAATAGACTGGCAACGCGAACATTAGAAATTATCTTGCACGTTCGGTGTGGCCTCAAGGAGTGGTATGGATGCTGCGAAAAATTCGAGCCAGATCACCACTTCATGTCCAGATTAAACACTGCCGTGATGTACGATCAATGAAAAAAACAAATGCAAGCCCAGCAAAGGGAAACTGGCTTCGACTGTGGTTCGAAAATGAGCGCGTGGAACTACCCTAGGCTACCCCAAGTGCATGATACTGAACATTATTTTGCGTTCACGACTGCTCAAAAACAAAGTTCGTAGTTAATATATTAAGCAAGCCGTCTCAAGGCAAGTCGTTTACAAAACGCGCCGGTGTCCCATATGTGCCTGGCATCAGTGAAGCCCTTAGCTGCGTATTCTCAAGATACAATCTTAGAATAGCACACATGCCATCCAACAAGCTGAGAAATCAGCTTGTTAATGTAAAGGATCGGCTCGAAAGCAAGAATTACCCCGGTGTTGTTTACAAGGTGCCATGCGCAGACTGCAGCTGCAGTTACATCGGCGAAACCGGCAAATTCACAAGAAGATTAAAGGAGCACCAAAGGGACGTCTCCAACATGAAAAAAAGCTTCAAATGCCCTTGCCGAACACGTCGACAATCGCAGTCACCGCATCGATTGGGAAAACGCTGCTATAATAGCTAAGGAAAAGAATCCCATGACGCAACTTTTGTTAGAATCTTTATTTATTCAAACTACGGACAACAGTATCAACAGGACTGATGGAAATCTGCCTGCTAACTACACCCTTTCTCTACGTCACATTTTGGCATAAAAATGACTTGTGGCTCTAGCCCGCTTTTAGTGTGATCAAGGAACCCGTACGGGTCCCGAAACGTCTCTGTGTTATTTTCACCATTGACTTGGTCAGTGACCGCAATTTCCTCGTCATCATGTTACCTGACCAGACGAACTTTCGTCGAACTCTTCACTATAATATATTACTGCATATAACTAAAGATCTCAATTTAGTACTATCTGTCATATAATACAAGCACTGTGATAAAGATGGCTATATTTGGCTACAAATTTTTCTTGCTCTTTTTTGTGTTTGGCTACATTTGGGCCACAATTTCTCAGGCTTTGGGCTATGTCGCCTCGTCTGACCTGGCAACACTGAGTGGCACCCTGTGTTCGCGCGAGTGTGTGTTCTCTCTCTTCATCCGTCGTCGTTTTCGCGCCTATAGCCAAAAAGTAGGTAAGGCAACGATTGATCCTCTTTTCAAAAAGTATAAGTAAACAGCTAGTGAGTGCAATAGGTCTGTAATTGTTAACTAAGAAAGGGTCTTCGCCATGTTTGAGTATTGGGAAGACTATTGCCTCTTTCGAAGATGAGGGTCAGTTGTAAAAATCTTGTTATAAAGGCCTAAGAGGCAGTTTAGGGTATCTTCAGGCAGATTCTTCATTATTTCATATGTTATTGTGTCATAAACTGGAGCAGAGATGCAACAAGAACCTAGGGCAAGCTTGAGTTCATGGAAGGTGAATGGTTGGTTGTATTCTTCTGATAAAGACTTGTTTGGACGCAGAGGTATATCTTCAGCTGTCCTTTTATGGTGTATGAACTTCTCGGAATAATTTTCTGGATTTGATGCACACTCAAAGTGCTCACCCAGAGTGTTCGCTTCATCTTTCACTGTATCACCAGTGACAAGAGGAAAATAATTTTGGGCATTGTTATATGCTCTCCTTGCATCCATGTACGAGTTTACTGAGGATACATAGCATGTCCAGCTTCCTCTTCTGGATATTCGGTGGATGTGCCGGCGACTAGCTTTGCAGCATTTAAAATTTATTAGGTTTTCTGTTGGGTAGCGAGAAAATATGCTCCATGCTTTGTTCTGATGTTTCTTTGCAAATTCACAGTCTCTGCTGCACCCCAGTTCTGGATTAATTTTATTTGTGCATGACTGCATTTTTGAACATGATACTTAGTAGCGCAAAACTCGAAATAAAGACAACAGTGAAAGACGAGAGGAAAGGAAAGACGAGCGCTACCTTTCCTCTCGTCTTTCACTGTTGTCTTTTATTTCGAGTTTTGCGCTATTAAGTATCCTGTTCAGCAAACACCAACTCGCCCAAGAAGTTATTTTGCATTTTTGAGCAGAGCAGAGGATGTGGTCGGTGATGTCACTGTTCATTTCCGCTATATCTTCAAGGCACAGAATACTTTAAATTTCAGCCCCTTTGCAGCCGCCAACATGGGGACAGAGCAAGTCTTGCAAGCAAAAAGACTAGCCCTGGCCACTATAACCAAATAGGGTATAACCAGGCTTGGCACAAGGTTAACTCCTGCTGCCCAGAAAATCAGAAGTAAACAAAAGAGAGAAGAAAACAGGAAAGGTTCAACGTGAGAGATAAACACAAGAAAAAGCTACAACTGATTTCCTCCGGATGAGTAAGTCCGGGTGCGCCATCTACATGAAGCCGAGGCCAAAGGGGTGTGTTGCCTCCGCCGAGGGGCCTTAAAGGTCCAAACAATCAGCATCGACTCAACCCCCAGGATCTCCTTTTCCCCGGCTAAGCCACCCATGGTTAAGTGAGGGAGGGTCCCACCCTCATGGTGTCACAGCACACAAAATGCCTGCTGGTGCAGACACGGGAAAGGCCCTTTTCTTTGTTCATAGTCATCATGCATCAACTGGCCCAGAAAGCCACCCTACTAAACTGTTTTGTTTGTTCCCCCTACTGCGTTCCTTTGTCAAAAGAGCACGTTTGAGACCCCACAAGGTTCATTCAACTGGCAAGGTCGGCACAGTTGACTTACCAAGGGCCTCCTTCGATTATGGGCACTTCTGCCACCGGCAGGCGGGCTAGAATAGTTCTGCTAACCCAGTGTATAATAAGCAGTGTTCAAACGGATCAAATATCTATACGTCAATGACAATACTACAGTAAAACCTTGCTATAATGAAGTAGAAGGGGGAGCCACACTAACTTTGTTTTATCCATTACATGTGATAACCGTTTATCCTCCCTCTTAGGCAACATTGGCCGGTGTTACGTCTCAAAACGGCAAGGGCTTTCTTGGTGTGCTTCCCATGAAGTGACCACTTCACCAGTGCTCACTTAGATGATGACGGGGCCCAGCGCTGACTATGGAAGGTCAAACAAAGAAGCTCCCTTCGGAGTGACAGCAAGCACCGCAGGCTGTGAAAGCAGTAACAACCATCAAGGCCAGGCTCCTCAAACTGCGACGAGCTAACCATTATAAAGCCCACTAATTGATACAAGGAGCCAACATTAACGACTGGCATGGGAACAGCATTGACCCCTAATTCCTGACTGCCTCATTAAGGCTTCATGTGGGCCATTGTGCAACATAAAGGGCAAAGCCCAGCAAGTTGGCGCGACATCATGGGTGGAGTGCTGCAAACACTTGGCAGCAAGGGCAAAAGACTTGGCAGCAAGGGCGGCAGCAGGCTTCACGTGTGCTCACAGACTCTGCGCATCTTTTACGCAGGCATTTACCTTATCCTGCAATCCGGCTCTGGTGGCTTCGCTACTGTTTCGGACTTGATCGCCGTGGATGGGAAAGCTGCGTTTCCTACGTTAGCATCACCTTTCAAGCTACGGCAATTTGACTGCGACACTGCCCCTTCTGCCCCACTGGTTCATAATCTGTGCGGACCCTACAAAAGCGCCGAGCGCACCATCTGCTCTTTTCACTGGCAGCAAGGGCGGCAGTAGGCTTCATGTGTGCTCACGGACTCTGTGCATCTTTTACGCAGGTTGGGAATCAGTTCATTTCTTGATTTTCACTGTTCTTGCCGCTGCTGTCATTGCTGCCATTTGTATCAATTTGTGTTTTTGGCATAGCTATTTGTTTTAAGGATGTCGAAGGAGATCAGATAACTTTTTAATGAGCTGAAGCGTGAACTTAGGGCGGAGTTCAAGGATTTCAAAGACACAATTGAGCGAGAGTTTCGCAAGGAACTAAGGGATATTAAAGCTTTTTTCGCTACAGCAAACAAGAAGTATGAAGAAATTAGGAATGAAAACCAAGGCCCTGAGAGCCTCAAATGATGAATTAAAGGCACAGTGCTCTGACCTCGCACGGCAGGTAAATGACCATGAGAACAGAATACTTCGGGCTTAGCAGTATTCCCGGAGGACAAATGTCGAAATCAAAGGCATTCCGTACGAGTCCTCCGAAGACCTAGTTGAAATGGTCATAAACATTGGAAAAAAGGTGGGCGTTCCACTTGTTGCGACTGATATCGGACGAGCACACAGAGTTCCAACGGCACACAACCCAAGCAAAAAAAAATCTGGTTGTGCAGTTCGAGCAGAGACAAAGGCGGGATAGCTTTAAGATGAATGCACGCGCAGTAAGCCGGAAGTGCTCTGATCTCGACATTGACTCTCGGTCAGCGGTGCTCGTAAATGAACATCTGTGCCCAGAATTGAAACGACTGCTTGGTCAAGCTATGGAGCGCAAGCATGAGACCGGTTGGAAGTATGTCTGGGTGCGCAATGGAAAAATTTTTGTGCGGCAGACTGAAAACGCACCAAAGATCAAAATTGAAAACAGTGATGATGTAAACAAAATGACCAGTTCTTCCTGAAATCGGTGCAGCGAAAGAGGCGATTTGTCTTGTAGGCACAAATATTACGGCGCTGCTGCAAAAGAAAACATTGGTGGTTTATTTCATGCTTATTTTCTGTTGCCAAGTAGGTCAAGTACCACGCATGCTCATGAAATTGCATCTCTGTTGGTTCATGAAATCTTTGCTTTACCATGTAAAAGCAACATTTTGGCGTACAAGTTATTTTTTGGAAGAATTCATTTTACTTGCTTTGATTGTCTTAGGATGCACCAGGACTCGTGGTGTTGTAGCTTGTTTTGGTTACAATTTTTCATTTGTGCAGCCTATCCTGTTCGTGGTTGTAAAATTTGTTCAATAAGGATAGTTGTCGCGGCTTTTGTCGTTGAACTGTTGTTCGAACGCAAAATTTCTTTCGCAATAAATTCGAATTTTACAATGCACAACTTCCTGTTGACATTTCAGCATCAGAAATGAGCACTTGTAGCATTAGTCCGTCAGTGTTAGGCTATGAAAAGGTTGAGAAATGCGATTCACCTCTAACTTTTACTGATCTTAATATGCAGTCAGCACGTAACAAACAAGATGAAATCTGTATGTTATTAATTAGTGATTTCGGCTTTTCTTTTCTGTAATTATGTTGACAGAAACGTGGTTTTCGGCTAATGATGACATGCATCTAGAAGGTTAAAACGGAGTGTTCTTGAACAGACCACTTGGAAGAGGTGGAGGCATATGAATGATTATTAAACAAGGTATTAATCATGAACTGCTTGATCACTTATCTTCATGTACGTCAGATTGGCAGTAGAGGCGGCAGACAGTGCACACACTGACGTTCTACTTGTCTCACAGGCAATACCAGGCCAGCTGCGGCGATCGCGCTACATCATCGATCAAGGGGCTGCAAAGCTCAAACACAGTTGAACTGCCAGCGCTATCAACCGCCATCGTCCAGACTGAGGGCAGTATCTACACCTACGTGGACACTACTAGGCCGTTTCTGCGCCTGCGTGGACCCTACTACAGCTATAAAGGAGTGCAGAGCCCGTCTCACGGCCATTTTTGCAGCGGAGGCGGCAGACAGTGCACACACTGACGTTCTACTTGTCTCACAGGTTTGAATATTTTCAAGCTTTTACTTTCTTCGTTCTGTTGCCTCTGCTGCCAAAAGCGTGCATTCTTGCATTGTGCCACGTGAACTGTGCCTGAATGTGGGAAGCGAGAATTTCAAAGGAAAATCAGGGACCTAAAGAACAGCTTAGACTTCATAAATAATATTAAGCTCTCAAGAAAGAATGTGCGGACATCAAGAAGGAAAACACAGTACTACAAACAACTCAAGAAACCATCTTGCAAGAAATTGAGTGCCTCAGAAAGACAACACAGGAAAACGCGAAGCGCATCACCGCACAAGATCAGTATTCGCGAAACAAAAACATAAAGATTAAAGGCATCCCACAGGTAGTGAATGAAAATCTTGTGCAGGTCCTTACTAAAATTGGGGATGCGCTAGGCGAGGCCATTACTGAGCATGACATTGAAGCTTGCAATCGTGTCCCAGCCCGGAGCACAGCTGCTCGTTCGAATGCCCCCGGCAACCAAGACAGTTCTGTAAACGCAAATATTGTTGTGTCTTTTCACCACCGGGTGAAACGCGATGCCCTAATTAATAAGGCAAAACGAACTCGGATTAATTCTGAAGAGCTCGGATTTGGCACAAAGCAGCCGGTATACATTAATGAGCACTTATGCCCGCAGCTGAAGAAATTGCTTGGACTGACAATTGCAAGGAAACGGGAACTAAACTGGCACTTCACATGGACCAGGGGTGGCAAGGTGCACACTCGAAAAACAGACACTTCTCTTGCCATCCAAATAAGCAGTGAAGCAGATCTACAGAAGATGCGCGAAGCTAGCGTCGCTTCGTAAAACAGTGACTACCTCATCAGTCTTTTTCGTTTACTGTTATTCTTTTCTGACATGTCGTCACCAAAAGATATCGCGTATCAAAACGATGGTGGACACTTGGCATTTTTGCACTGCAATGCACGATCAGCTCGAAATAAGTATGACGAGCTCACTACATTTCTAGACGAATTTTCCTTCCAGTTTGACGTAATTATGGTTACGGAAACCCGGTACACATGTGACGATGAAGTGCTCAGATTACCAGGCTACAATAGTTTCTATACGAATAGATGTTCCCGACGAGGGGGTGGTGTATTGCAATTGATTTCAGATAAGCTTTCTTGTAGTTTGCTCTCTGATTTTACAATAATTACACCAGATTACGAAGCTTTAGCTCTAATCCAAGATAGGCTTGTTTATGTTGTTTTTTATTGCCCACCTGATGGGTCTGTTGAGAAGTTTTAAGTTTTCTTAGAAAAACTGTTCACTTTTGTAGGTACAAATGGGTTGCGTGTCGTAATAGGTGGCTACTGTAACATCAACCTTTTACAAAGTAATGCAACGTCACGTTCGTTCCAGCTATTGCTTGATTCTTTTGCATGCACAGTTACCTTAAATGAACCGACCCATGTTACCATTCATTCTAAAAGCCTTCTCGACATATTTATTACAAATAAAAAAAGCGACTGCATGAAATCAGGTTCCAGCCTGATTTCATGCCCAGACCCAGCCGACCCAAACCCAGCCGACCAGCGACGCTGAAGCCCCCCCCCCCACCCCACCTCACCCCACCACCTATTTTGTCTGTCTAGAACAGGTGCCCGGCCAAGTTTCTCCGCACCTTACGCTATCTCCCCCTTCCTCTCCTCTGTTACGACAGACCTTTTAAAAGCGGCACACCGCCACCTCCGAAGAATACCCCCTGAAGAAGGAGCCGAATTGGTTCCGAAACGTCGGGCTAGTAAATTTCCTTATTTGGTTGGAGTCAATCTCTAAGTCTTTATCAATTTTCCCAACCAGACAGGTAATTCTGTCCAAATGTTTAGCTTCAAGATAAGGGCTCTACATTGCATTTTATGGGCACACCAAATGTGAAATCTGTGTTTCTTGAACCAACAACTGACAAGGAAATACATTTGACTTTTATGGGCCTTAAGAACAGCAAAGCACGCGATATTGATGGGCTTCAAATTAGGCTACTTAAATACGTACTTGTACCTGCGCTTTTAGTACCTGCGCTTACCTTTGTATTTAACTTGTGTCTGTCCACAGGAGCTTTCCCTGAGAAAATGCAGCACGCGAAAGTTAGCGTGTAGCACAAATTAGGAAATAAGAATGATTTTTCAAACTACTGACCAATCGCAATATTGCTGGTTATTTCAAAAGGGTTGGAAAAAGTTATCAGTAAGCGAATCCTATCCCTCTGTGACAAGCATTCTTTGCTCGCGGCTGAACAATTTGGCTTTCGACAAGGCTTATCAACTGAACACGCCTTATTAGCACAAAAAAAAATATTTTTAAATGGGTTTGAAGAAAAAATGCCGACATTGGGTATATATATTCAGTTTTCAAAGGCGTTTGATAGAATACATCATGAAACTCTGTTTACTAAATTAGAGCACTATGGTTTTCATGGTGTTGTCCTCAATCTAATAAAATCTTACTTATGTACTGAAGAAGAACGAGCAGTATGCACTGCTTCAAGAAAGACGACAACGACGAGTTGGTCGAAGCCGTGTGCCTGTGTTGCCTGCGCTGTGTAACCTCTCATCTCGTTGCAGTGCTCTACGCTCTAATTAATTAAACTAGAGTGCCTCTCTACATTTGGTGGAGGTGCTGGGCCCTTTACCGACCTGGAACTCCGCAGCCGGACGCTCCCTCTCGTCTCTGCCATGCCTGAGGACGCCGAGCAGCCCGATCCTCCCCAGGCATCGCCTGTTGTCTGCTCCGGTGCCCTACGACACCGTGATCCTCCTGTCTTCAGTGGCGCCGACGATCATGACGTCGAGGATTGGCTCTCCTCATACGCCCGCGTAAGTGCGCATAACAAATGGGACGACAAGAATAAACTGACTAACGTCAACTTCTATATTTCTGGAGGCGCTCATCTCTGGTTCCGGAATCATGAATCCGACCTTACCACCTGGACTGCTTTTACTAATTATTTCAAAGAAGTCTTCGGTCGCCCTGCTGTGCGAAAGCTTCGTGCGGAACAACGCTTGCGTGGTCGCGCTCAGCAAAAGGGTGAAAACTTCACCAGCTACATTGAAGATGTCGTTGACCTTTGTCGGCGCATCAACCCCACTATGCCAGAAAGTGAAAAAATAAAGAATGTCATGAAAGGCATCGACGATGATGCCTTCCAGATGCTCTTGGCGAAAAATCCTCGAACGGTTGACGAGGTGATCACCTTGTGCCAGAGCTACGACAAGCTCCGCAAACAACGCCTCACTACGCGCCGAGCTACCGCGCCGGACGACACGATTTCGGCCCTCACCGACAGTTTCAATGCTGCTCCCGCCCACTCCGCGTTCCTCGACCAAGTCAAACAATTTGTTCGAGAGGAAGTCGCACGTCAACTGTCCCTTTTGCCTGCTACCCGGTCGTCTGAGTCCTCCTTGTCTCCGGAACTACGTCGGGTCATACACGAACAAGTGAGCGACGCACTACCTCTCGCTCATCAGCCCCCTCCAGCGCCGGTTCCGCTCACGTACGCTGCCGTCGTTGCCAGTCCAAGACCTCCGCCTGCAGTTTCACACTACACGCCCACAAGCGGCTTCTACGCGTCGCCTTCTGCAGCTGCAAACTACGTGCCCAGAAGCGACTTCTGCACGCCTCCGCAGCCCCTACGCCCGGCTCAACATTGTGCACCCCAGCCTGGGCCCCCTGTTCAAAATCCGTGGCGTACCCAGGACAATCGGCCGATCTGCTACGCGTGTGGCTTTGCTGGCCACGTGGCACGATTTTGCCGCCGGCGGGGTTTGTACCCTCCCGATACTGCGAGACCACAAGGGAATACACCTGACTCTCAGCCCCGCTATGTTCCACCTGTTCCGCACTTCGCTTCCTCGTCTCCTGCTCCTCGAAGTTTCACCACTCGTCGGTCTCCCTCTCCCCGTCGACGTTCCCTGTCCCCCCTTGTCCGTCGCCCCCCCGCTGTGGAGGAAAACTAAAAGGCGCAGTTCCTGAGGCAAGAACTGCGATCTCATCGAACTGCTCAAGCCCTCGCTTATCCCCTGCGAACGTCATTGAAGTTTATGCGGAAGGTATCGCTGTTCACGCGCGTGTCGACACCGGTGCCACGGTGTCAGTGATTGCCGACCAGCTTCGCCGTACGCTCCGAAAGGTCGCGACGCCGTTTTCCGCTATTTCGCTACGTACAGCAAGCGCTGAGCCAATTGAGCCTGTAGGAACTTGCACCGTCCGTGTCGCCATACAAGACAGTTTATATCACATTGAGTTTGTTGTTCTTCCCCGCTGCTCTCATGCCATCATTCTAGGATGGGACTTCCTCTCTTCTAATCGCGCAGTTATTGATTGTGCCCCTGCAGAACTTGCGCTGACTCCATTTTGCGGAAGTCTTTCTGAAGATTTGCCTCTTTCTTCTGCTAGAGTGTTCGTCGCCGCCAACACCGATATCCCTGCTTTCTCTTCCGCCCTTGTGCCCGTTTCCTGTGCTGCTTTCTACGATTCCACAGTTCTCTTCACGCCATCGAAACTTGCTGCACGCCGTCATCCCTTCTTGCTTCCCTTCGCCATCCTTCCCATTCGCCAGAGCTCCAGCGCACTTTACGTTACGAATCCGTTTTCGTGTCCATCAAGCCTACGCCATGGCGAGTGCCTCGGGTCTGTTGACGAATTCGAGCCGAACTTTCTATACGATGTGCCTGATGACTCGACTCCTCTTCAGGTTGACGCCATGGCTCTTCCTGTCTCTACGTCTGAGCCAGCATGTGACAGAACGTTTGCTCGGTGTATTGATCCACAGCTCACTCCGAGTCAGTGCGCGCAGATCGTCAACACGACCTCCTTACCCGATTTCGCACTTCTTTTGACCACCAACAACAATGTTTAGGGCGTACAGCTACAGTCGTTCATCACATCGACACCGGTAGCCATGTCCCACTACGACAGCGTCCATACCATGTGTCCGCGACGGAGCGCCGTGTCATCGACGAGCACGTAGGCGACATGCTTCAACGCGGCGTGATACAGCCTTCCCACAGTCCTTGGGCCTCTCCAGTAGTACTGGTGAAAAAGAAAGATGGGACAATTCGTTTTTGTGTGGACTATCGACGCCTGAACAAAATAACCCGGAAAGATGTCTATTCTCTCCCCCGTATCGACGACGCACTAGACTGCCTCCAAGGCGCTGAATTCTTTTCGTCCTTAGACTTACGATCTGGTTACTGGCAAGTCCCGGTGGCTGAGTCAGATCGCCCGAAAACGGCATTCGTTACGCCTGACGGCTTATATGAATTTACCGTGATGCCCTTTGGCCTGTGCAATGCGCCTGCCACATTTGAAAGAATGATGGATAACATCCTCCGCGGCCTCAAATGGCAGACATGCCTTTGTTACCTCGATGACATTGTCATCTTTTCCCCGGACTTTTCTTCTCACCTGCTCCGACTCGAACGCGTTCTCACTTGCCTCGCCGATGCTGGACTCCAGCTCAACATCAAGAAGTGCCACTTCGCTGCCCGACAGCTAGTCATCCTTGGCCACGTTGTTTCGAAAGATGGTGTGCTTCCAGATCCTATTAAACTCCAAGCAGTCGCCGAATTCGCACGACCAAAGACCACCAAAAAACTCCGCAGCTTCATCGGACTGTGCTCATACTTTCGCCGTTTCATCCGCAACTTCGCCACCATAATAGCGCCTTTGACGCAGCTTCTCGCGGGTAACCACGACCTCTCGGCCTGGTCGCCACTTTGCGATGCCGCATTCACGACGCTGCGTCGTCTTCTAACCTCACCCCCGATTCTCCGTCATTTCGACCCCAGCGCACCGACAGAAATTCACACGGATGCTAGTGGTGTCGGCATTGGCGCTGTTCTTGCACAACGAAAGACTGGCTTCGATGAATACGTCGTTGCTTACGCCAGCCGCGCTCTGACGAAAGCGGAAGCCAACTATTCCGTTACAGAAAAAGAATGCTTGGCTATCATTTGGGCCATAACTAAATTCCGCCCTTACCTCTACGGCCGCCCATTCGACGTAATAACTGACCATCATGCCCTCTGCTGGCTGTCGTCCTTAAAAGACCCTTCAGGTCGACTCGCTCGATGGGCGCTCCGCCTCCAAGAGTACGACATTCGAGTGCTGTACCGCTCTGGCCGTAAACATACGGACGCGGATGCCCTGTCCCGCTCCCCTGTGCCAGGCCAGCCCAATTATTCGAAGGTACCGATATGTGAGTCCTCCCTCACCGCCACGGACATGCTTTCGGAGCAGCAGAAGGATCGATGGATTGTCTCTATGCTGGCTTTTCTGTCCAACCCATCAGCGCCTTCTTCTGACCGTACACTGCGTCGCCAAGCACACCACTTCGCTGTTCGTGACGGACTCCTTTACCGCCGTAACTACCTCTCGGACGGCCGCAAATGGTTACTCGTGGTCCCACGGCATCTACGTTCGGACATATGTGCAGCGTTTCACGATGACCCGCAATGCGCGCATGCAGGAGTACTAAAAACGTACGCGCGCCTGCGACTCCGTTATTACTGGCGCGGAATGTACCGATTCGTCCGCCGATTCGTCCGCCGATATGTGCGCTCCTGCCTCGCTTGCCAACGCCGCAAGAATACCCCTTGTTCCTCAGCTGCCCCATTGCAACCCTTGCCTTGCCCAGGACGCGCCTTTGACCGCGTCGGAGTTGATCTTTACGGGCCCCTGCCGAGTACTTCAGACGGCAACCGCTGGGTGATTGTGGCAATAGACCATCTAACGCGTTACGCGGAAACTTCGCCTCTGCCCAGCGCATCTGCGCGTGATGTTGCATGGTTCCTTCTGCGTAACATCATACTTCGCCATGGAGCCCCCAGAGAATTGCTCAGCGACAGAGGCCGTGTGTTTCTCTCTGAGGTTATAGAAGCCCTACTCAAGGAATGCCACGTAATTCACCGCACCACTACTGCATACCACCCGCAGACTAATGGGATGGCTGAGCGCTTTAACCGTACTCTTGGCGACATGTTATCCATGTACGTCGCATCTGACCAGACCAATTGGGACCGCGTTCTACCCTTCGTGACGTATGCTTACAACACCGCCACACAGACCACTACGGGATTTTCCCCGTTCTTTGTTCTTTACGGACGCGAGCCTTCCTGCACAATGGATACCATCCTCCCGTATCGCCCTGACACAACGGAGTCTACTGCCCTGTCCGAAGCTGCTGCACACGTGGAAGAGTGCCGACAGCTCGCCCGCACATTTACTACGGAAGACCAGCAGCGACAGAAGCACCGTTGGGATACTTCCGCCTCTCCTGCACCCTATGCTCCTGACTCACTAGTCTGGCTTTGGGTTCCCGCCACCAGCCCTGGACTCTCAGCGAAACTCGTTTCCAAGTACCAGGGTCCCTACCGTGTGGTCAGTCAAACGTCTTCTGTGAACTACATGATAGAACCCCTTGAGCCACCTTCGGATAAGCGCCGCCGAGGGCGCGAAATCGTGCACGTTCAGCGGATAAAGCCTTACTTCGACCCCCCTGTGCTCTCCTGCCCGTAGGTCGCCGGGACGGCTCCTTTTCTCCGGGGAGATAATTGTACTGAAGAAGAACGAGCAGTATGCACTGCTTCAAGAAAGACGACGACGACGAGTTGGTCGAAGCCGTGTGCCTGTGTTGCCTGCGCTGTGTAACCTCTCGTCTCGTTGCAGTGCTCTACGCTCTAATTAATTAAACCAGAGTGCCTCTCTACACTTACAACACAGAAAATAGTGAGTAAACATCAAAGTCATAGGTTCCTCGTTATTAGAAACAAGTACTGGCGTTTCACAGGGCAGTGTGTTAGGACCCGTGTTATTCAACATCTATGTAAACGATATAGTAAGACATAGTACGAGTTAGTCAGAGTGCCCAATTTTCAGTTTACGCCGACGATACTAGCTTGGTCTTTCAATCCGATGATATTATTACGATAACATCGAAAGATGTTGGAGACGAGCCGCCGCGCGAAAGACGACGAAGTGTGTCTGTGCTCTTGGTGCGAGCGATTGTGGGCCTGGCTCTCTGGCTTCTGTGTAAATAGCCTGTAAATAGCCTATTTCGTCTGTGTCCTTTCACACGTAACATTCTGGTGGAGGTTAGCGATCCCCGTCCTCACCACGGAACTCCGAAGTGGTCGGTACATCGAGCTTGTCACCATGCCCCCCGGTGACGAGACCGCCTCTGCAACGGCTTCGGCTCGCCCGACTACGCCTATCGTCACGGTTGCCCAACATCGCGACCCTGGTGTGTTCTCTGGCCTGGAGGGACAGGATGTTGACGAGTGGATAAAGCTCTATGAACACGCCAGTGCTAATAACAGGTGGGACCCAACCATTATGCTCGCCAATGTCATCTTTTATCTCGGCGGCACCCCACGCGTATGGCACCAAACGCATGACGACGAGTTCACCAGTTGGGACACTTTCAAAGAACAGCTTCGGGAACTGTTCGGCGACCCTCTTGGGCGCAAGGTTGCCGCGAGGAAGGCTCTTGCGTCTCGTGTGCAGACCTCTACAGAGCCGTATGTTTCATACATCCTCGACGTCTTGGCTCTATGCCGCAAAGCTGACGATAATATGTCCGAAGCAGATAAAGTGACCCATGTGCTAAAAGGCATTGCCGACGACGCTTTCAATTTGCTTGTTTTCGGCAACGTCTCGACTGTCGACGCCATCATAAAAGAATGCCGTCGCCTTGAACACGCTAAGAGCCGCCGTATCACACCCCACATCACGCGGCTACCCAACACTGCTGCTACGTCGACATGTGAGGGTCGACCGCGTCAGGCCACCACCTGTGACGACGTAACCCGAATTGTTCGTCGCGAGCTCGAGGCTGCCTGTTCCTCAGCTTTCTCCACGACGCCTCCTGATCCGCCAGCTACCACGATTGCGATGATTCAGGCCGTCGTCAGACAGGAATTTGAAAACATGGGTCTGAACTCCATGTGTTCAACGTCTCAACCTAGCGTTCCCCAGTTCTCTAGTGGCCCTCCTCGCCCTCGGCAGTCCCTTTCTGCCACATCTCGCCGCAACCCGTCCGAATGGCGTACCCCTGATGACAGGCCGAGTTTTCCTCCTACCTTCACGCTTTGCACTTCTTAGGTGACTAGGGCCTCTATCCTCTTTCTCGTTTCTCTCGGAGTTTGACTGGCTCGTCATTTCTGGTGCCTGGCGATTCTTGGAATCATTTTCCATTACAAACCCCATGTCGTTACGAGGTGAAGCTACTTCTTTCGTTACCGCTCTCTGCTCCTCGCTTACGCCAATCTCTATCGGAATCTCGCCCATCCTCATATCACTGTCTTTCTTAATCAAGGGTTCTGTAGCCAAGGGCTTCTCCTCTGGGTCGTCACGGGCGCTATCTACTCTGCCAACGTCTTCTGACAAATTTCTGCTGTCCGCCAGCTCTGCTACACTAGCGGGCCTACTCTCAATCTTAAGCTCAGCCTCACGCTCTCTCCTTTCCGATGCCTGAGCTTTCTCTTGTAGCATCTTTATCTCTTTCTCTAGGCGTTGTTTTCTTTCCTCATAAGCTTTCTTAACTGCAGCAAGTTCTGCTAATCGAGCGGCCTCTACGCGTTTCCTTTCATCCTCAATTAGTTTGAGGCCCTGCTCCTTGCTGAGCTTCTGCTTGCGAATAGCAGCCGATATCGCCTCCCAATCCATCTCTGCAACTCCCGAGTATCAGTGACTGGGCTGGATAGAATCCGGGAACGGATCCTGGCAGGCTCGCCAATTGTGATGTGTTTCGTTGTCACTGATCTCGGAGGCGTGCGGGTGTTATGAGTGATGGAGAGGGAAGAGGCATGGCAACACAGCAAACAGATTTTTTAATTCTCACACGAAAGCCAAAAAAACCTCAAACTAAAACTAAAGTGCACACAGAACTAAAAGACAATGAATAAATAAAGGTTAACAAAAACAACCTAATGAATCACTAAATATCCTTAACTTCGCCTCCGTTAGTCCTAGGCCTTTCCTACCCCAAAGTCTGGCATCACTGGCCTACTGTTGTGGCGATAGAAGAAAGTCTTTCTTACGAAAGTCCGTCGATGCGCGTATTCTCCCGGCGGGGATCTCGTTGGGCCTTTCTTAATGTCGGTGCCTCCGTCGACCGTCGTATATTCGTTGCTGCCTTTCGGTCGGTCCTTCAACTCGCTCTTCTCGGGAGCCTGGATAACCCGGTCGCTGCTGCTGACGTGGCCGGGAGACGTGACGGGTTAGGCCTAGCAACGTCCTCGGCCGCTGCTTCCGTCTCGCTCCTTTCCCGAGTGCCGACGTGGCGTTCCGGGGATCATCGAGCGTGCCGGTCTGCCTTGGAAGAGGGGTCCTTTCTGGGGTGCCCGGTCCTGCCGTGAGAAGCTGCAGCCGGTCCAGGAGCCTCACTCGAACTTGCCGAGGTCGACGGCCACACCATGGACGGCCAACGTCACGGACTCGGCCAGACCCCCAAGTCTCCCGTCGCCAGAGCGGTGCTGGCGATGCGACCTTCCTGGCCCGGAGCCACGTCGATAATGCTCAGACAACGCCGTTTCTCCTTCGATCACGCCTCGGGTCACGCGCCTCGCGCGCTCGCGCCGTTCAGAACGCTCCGCTCACATCGTCTTTGTCTTCTTTATGGCGCCGTCGGCGCCTTACTCATGACAATGCACTCATTCATTAGAGTGAAACTCCTCCCCTTCTGTGTGACGTAATAGTTCAGTGGAAATCCGCTAGGTGGAGATAAGTAATTAAAGGGAAACTTGGGACTTCCACCCAAATGTAGCAATTTGCTACAATGGACACCCAACCGGGTTCCTCGAAAGGTTTCGAGGAACCCGGTTGGGTTTCCATTGTAGCAAATTGCTACATTTGGGTGGAAGTCCCAAGTTTCCCTTTAACTCCCCTTCGGTGTATGCGGTTTGTGTGTACGTTTTTTTTTTTTTTTTTTTGCATATTTCTATATATGCTATGCTGGTATTTTTCTTTCACTCTTTGTGATTCTTATTTTTACACTGTTATTTCTTTTGTTTTGTATGTACATGTATATTATTTCACTCCACGGATGCCTACTTTTCTTTTTTTATGATTATATTTTACATGAACAAGTACTGTTACCTCGCACTGCTTGCTGCCAAAACTGCTTTAAAATATTAGGCTCAGGAACCCGTTTTTCAGCAGCTTTTAATTCCTGTCCTTGCAGCTTTTTCACTGTTTCATTGTATTTGTTTTTTGTGTAACCACTGTCATTGTATGAATATTGCATCATTGTATTTTTAACATATCATGTATGAAAAAGAATGCTCAATAAATTAAATGAAAAATGAAATATTGAGGTAATATATTTGAAATGCGGAAAGTTTCTTTTTGCTGAGGTGTACCGTCCGCCTGACGGTAATTTAAATGGGTTTTTCCAGCAGCTAGATGCGATATTCTCTGATGTTAATCAGTACAATTTAGTTCTAGGTGGTGACCAAAACATTGACATGCTCTCTAATACATCAAAACTGGCGGAATTTTCCATGCTTTTGCATTTGTTGTCAAATGTGGAACCAACTCGCATTTGAGCAACTAGTGCCACGGTATTTACTACATGTGGGGCATTATAGTAGGGGGGAAATATTAACATTCAAACACAAAAAGTACAAATACATAACAAAATGCAGATTGGTGACATGTCATTTGGAATTATCCACAGAACTATGAAATTTCGTTTAAAATCAACAAAGGCAAAAAAAAATAAATCGCTAGGACAAATCGCACAAATCGAACTGCAAGCACAAATCAAGCACAAATAGAAGCAGGCACAAATGTAAACACAAATCGCCCGAAGGAGGAGAAGAAACTGTAAACAATAACTTTCATGTGAGCCCAGGCTAAGATGAAATGGAACTTAGAAGTGGGAATGTTGAAAGGGGAGCGGAGACAATTTCTTGCGGGAGTTTGTTCCATTGTTGAATTGTTCGTGGAAAAAATGAATACTTCAAAAGATTTATTCTGGTAGCAAACTCGCGCACTTTTAATTTGTGATCAGTACGGGCAGATATACAGGGTGTTTCAGCGAACATTTTCAAAAATTCTTAAAGGTTTTCTGTGGCAGATAGCACAATTCTAGTTCATTATCTGGCCTACTCGAAGAGGCGGACATTACTTGCACAAGAAATTGAAATGCATAATCGAATTATTAACAGAAATGCACTAATTAAGTTTTTAGCTAATTACCTGATGGCCCATATTGCAATTTACAAATTGTAGCCATGGAGTTCGCAAGGCGGATCCACTTGGAACGAATTCTCGGGATGACACCAGTTTCAAGATATTAATTCCCGAACATTGCGGAGAAATGCTATGGCGTTCCAGTTAGGTTCTTAACAAAACGTCGCTTTTTGCATTGAAGCACAAAATTGACTGGAACGCCAACGCATTTCTCCGCAAAGTTCGGGAATTAATATCTCGAAACTGGTGTGATCCTGAGAATTAATTCTAAATGGATCCGTCTTGCGAACTCCATGGCTACAATTTGTAAATTGCAATATGGGCCATCAGGTAATTAGCTAAAAACTTAATTAGTGCATTTCTGTTAATAATTCGATTATGCATTTCAATTTCTTGTGCAAGTAATGTCCGCCTCTTCGAGTAGACCAGCTCATTAACTAGAATTGGGCTATCTGCCTCAGGCAACCTTAAATAAATTTTGGAAGTGTTCGCTGAAACACCCTGTATATGTAGGCTCCAGTATATAGTTTTCTTTTTGAATGCCCGTTAAACCATGAAATATTTTATTAAACAAACACAAACGTAAATTTTGCGCCTGTCTTCAAGAAGAGGCCATCCCAAAGTATTTCTGATTTCAAAAAACCTTTCAGAATAGTCATAATCACCAGTGACGAAACGGACGGCTCGCAATTGCACACCCTCCAGAGCATCGATGTTAACTTATTCTAAAAGTGGCCGTTGTTGTGTCTGGCAGTCCTTCGGGACAAAGGAGGCCTCATCGATAGACGGGAAGCTATCAAGTGCTCTTCACGCTTGTCAGTTCTCGCGGCAGGGGAGTGTCACCTGGGACTAATGGATGAGCAATTAGTCCCCAGGCTGCAATGAGTCATCGACCTCGTGCGTCGCTAAAATGGCAACATCGCCCTTGGTGTGTTTCCGTGAATTACCAGCGCCGCCCGAACTACGACGAGGCCCGGCACCGACTGTGACGCGCCAACCTGGACCCCCTTTCGAGACAACAGCCACCACCCTCCCTGGAAATGGTCGCTTCCGCGAACTGACCGCTACGGAGAGGCGACTCTTGCAAGGAGCCAGCATCTAGCATTCCCATGGGAACTACATCAACGTTTGGTTCCCAAGGTGTCAACTGATGCCTGCGTTCCGGGGCGACCAGGCAAGATTGAAGGCGGAGCCCGGTGGGACGGGGGCGGCGCTCATGGGCGGGATATGGCGAACTGGTCGGAGGTGGTCATTGGCTAAGAATAAATAAAGCGCATTCTCTCGTCGTGTGAAAGAGGGAAACGGAAGGGATAAAAAGGAGAGCTTGAGTGTTATGAGGTGCCAGACATAAAACCAGATCATGTAAATTTGTATATTAAACCCTTTTCCCATCTCTTAGACGTGGCTCTGAGCCTCTCCTTCTCCCGGTACCTGGCACGGCACCATCCATGGACGCTTCGTGGCCGCTCGGACCCTCGGACTTCACAACAGCGTACATTCGACATATACAGGGTTTCCTTCAGACAGGCTGGTGCTTGTTTAAAGTTGCGTCTCAAGAAGTTTAATGCGTTGCTAGCCTTCGATACAATGTAATCAACGTGCGCATTCCATGTTAAAGTGCTGGAAAAAATAACTCCTGGTGTAAAGGGTTTTTTAGAGATCGGAGCAGCACAGCGTCGACAGTCAAACGAGACACAGCTTTCAAGCACGAGCGCCGTTGCGAGAAAAAGCGCTGGACCCACTAGCGTCTGGGCCCACTAGAGCCGGACCCACTAGCGTCTCTCTTCGCTACAATTACCAAGGGGGTGATAAGGGAGCCGTCTGGTGACCTAACAGCTGGTCAGGATGACAGGATCGTAGTATGGCTTGAGGCGGTCGACGTGGACAATGTCTCGTCCACGACGACGCTGCTCCGAAGACGGTTCAACTGGTTCGATGACAAAATTCATGGGAAATGCGCGTTCGACAATGCGGTAAGGGCCTTCATACTTCGGGTGTAGCTTCGATGAGAAGCCAGGGGCGGTGAACGGACAGAGAGCCACACAAGCATGCCAGGAAGCAAGGTGACCGCGGAAGTGGAATCGCTGCGAGTGCTCTTCTGGCGCTCTTGGTCGTTGGAAGTAAACGCACGTGCGAGGTCACGGCATTCTTCAGCATGCCTTGCTGTGGCAGAAATAGGCGAGCCCTCGAATGCATTCAGCCGGTAAGGTAAAATTGTGTCAATGGTGTGCGACAGGTGCCGAACGTATAGTAAGAAAAAGGGCGAAAAGCCAGTGGTGCTCTGAGTAGCGGTGTTGTACGCTTAGGTGACGAAGGGCAGAATGGCTTCCCAGTTTGTGTGGTCGGAGGCGACGTACATGGAAATCACGTCACCGAGCGTGCGGTTGAAGCGTTCTGTGAGGCCATTGGTTTGCGGGTGGTACGCCGTAGTTGTGCGATGAATAACATGGCACTCTTTAAGAATGGCTTCAACCACTTCCGACAGGAAGACACATCGGCGATCACTGAGCAATTCCTGGGGTGGGCCATGCCGCAGGATGAATCGGCGAAGCAGGAATGAGGCAACATTGCGCGCTGTAGCTGCTGGGAGAGCGGCGGTTTCGGCGTATCGTGTGAGGTGATCTACTGCCACAATGGCCCAGCGGTTACCAGCCGACGTTAAGGGAAGTGGCGCATACAAATCAATTCCAACGCGCCCGAACGGCCGGGTAGGGCAGGGTAGAGGCTGCAGACCAGCTGGCGAGAGCTGGGGTGAAGATTTCCGGCGCTGGCAGTCAGGGCAGGAGCAAACGAACTGTTGAACGTACTTGTACATTCCTCGCCAGTAGTAGCGCTGTCGAGGCGCTGGTAGGTTTTGAAAACTCCCGAGTGTGCGCACTGTGGATCGGCGTGAAAGGATGCGCAGATTTCGGAACGCAGACTGCGAGGAACTACTAACAACCACTGGCGGCCGTCTACGGTATAACTGCGTCGGTGGAGCAGGTTGTCACGAACCGCGAAATGACGAGCCTGACGACGCAACGTATGAGTGGTTGACTGTGGTGATGGGCCAGCAAGCAAGTCTATAATCGAAGCAATCCACGGGTCCTTGCGCTGCTTGGAAGCGATAGTCTCAAGGTTGATTGAAGAAAAAGCGAGCTGGGATAGTGAGCAGCAGGTATTGTCGTCAGGCAAGGGAGAGCGTGATAGGGCGTCGGCGTCAGAATGTTGGCGTCCGTTGCGGTACAGCACGCAGATATCGTAGTCCTGCAGGCGAAGTGCCCAGCGGGCAAGACGACCTGAAGGATCCTTCAACGATAACAGCCAACATAGTGCGTGGTGGTCCGTGACGACATCAAATGGGCGGCCATATAAATAAGGCTGGAACTTAGTAAGAGCCCAGATGATCGCCAGACATTCTTTTTCCGTGACAGTGTAATTGGTCTCGGCTTTCGTAAGGGTGCGACTGGCATAGGCCACGACATATTCAGGAAAGCCAGGTTTGCGCTGCGCAAGGACAGCGCCAAGGCCAACATCGCTGGCATCTGTGTGTACCTCTGTAGGGGCCGTCGGGTCGTAGTGGCACAAAATTGGGGGAGTCGTCAGCAAACGACGGAGATTTACGAACGCTTCCTCGCACTCCGACGACCCCGAATGAAGGGGTCCGTTGCTTCTAAGGAGCTTCGTCAGAGATGATATGATGGTGGCGAAAGTGCGAATGAAGCGTCGGAAGTAGGAACACAAACCTACGAAACTTCGCAGTTCTTTGATGGACGTAGGTTTAGGGAATTCGGCGACGGCACAAAGCTTGGCTGGATCGGGGAGAATTCCATCCTTGGAAACGACGTAACCCAGTATCGTCAGCTGCCACGCTGCAAATCGGCACTTCTTTAAATTTAGTTGTAGGCCGGCGTTTCGCAAACACGTCAAGACACGCCGGAGGCGTTGAAGGTGCGTGGAGAAGTCCGGAGCAAAAACAACGACGTCATCAAGGTAGCACAAGCACTTGTGCCATTTCAAGCTGCGCAGAACGGCATCCATCATGCGCTCAAAAGTTGCTGGCGCATTACAAAGTCCAAACGGCATGACGTTAAATTTGTATACGCCGTCGGGCCTGACAAAGGCTGTCTTCGGTCGATCGTCATCTGCCGTAGGCACTTGCCAATACCCTGAGCGCAGATCGAGAGATGAAAGAAATTCTGCTCCTTGGAGGCTGCCAATAGCGTCGTCGATTCGCGGAAGCGGGTAAACGTCCTTACGAGTCATCTTGTTGAGGCGCCGATAGTCCACACAGAACCGTACAGAACCGTCTTTCTTCGTAACAAGGACGACGGGAGATGCCCATGGACTGTGGGAAGGTCGGATCACATCGCGGCGGAGCATATCGGCCACTTGTTCATTAATCACGCGACGTTCAGTAGCCGATACACGATATGGGCGTTGCCATAATGGCGATTGGGAGCCAGTATCGATGTGGTGCGTAACAGTTGATGTCCGGCCCAGGGAAGGTTGCCCGATGTCGAAAGAAGCACGTAATTCTTGTAAGATGCCCAGTAGCTGTGATCGCTGGCCCAGTGCAAGGTCATCAGCAATAGAAGAATCGAACACATCGATAGGCAATGGGCCAGACGTAGAAATCGAGCCGAGCGTACTGTAACGGGCACAGTATGGGTCTTCGGGAACGTCCGTAATTTGTACGTCTGCGATAGCTTCGACACTGCCCAGACATTCTCTTTGGAGTAGCAACACAGGGTACGGGAACGGGTTACAAATGAATATAACAGTAGAGCCCTGTGTGATTTTCACCGTCACAAAAGGTAGCAGTAGCCCTTTTCGAGTGAAAAAGCGCCAAGACGGAGAAAGTAGTGCGACGGCGTCGGAGAGGCTGCTGCAGTACATAGAGACAACCACTGACGAGTTGGGAGGAACGGTGGTGTCGTGTCTGATGAGTAGTTTGTTCGGAAGTGAAGCATTGTTGGTAAGCGTCAAATCTGAGAGTGGCGACAGTTCTACTTCGGCCCGTGCGCAATGAATGACAGCATTGTGGCGGGAGAGAAAATCCCAGCCGAGGATAACGTCATGGGAGCACGACGAAATTACAATAAGTTCGATGGTGTATACAACGTCCTTAATACCAACACGAGCTGTGCATGCTGCTAACGGGTGAATACCTTGTGCGCCAGCTGTACGGAGGGACAGTCCAGTAACGGGCATGGTAACTTTCCGAATCAAGCGACAAAGTTTTGCGTCCATAACTGATACGGCGGCGCCGGTGTCCACGAGTACAGATGTGTGAACACCATCAACAAACACGTCTATCACATTCGTCGGGCTATCCTGAGGACTTTCGCGTTTCGCCGGCGTCGCAGCCCTTGCCTCGTGGACTGCGACGATTAGTTTTCCTCTTCGCGAGCTGCGGGACGAGGCCGCATCGGTGATAGCGAGCGTCGGCGTGGAGAAGGTGAGCGGCGGGTAATGGGTGTTGGGCGGAACGTAGGTGACGATGCCGAAGGGTCGTCGTAATATGGGCGGGGAGAACCGACCATACGACTTGGCGCATATGTTGTAGCGCTAGGCGACTGCACGCGATTACAGTAGCAAGCGATGTGGCCTGCGTAGCCGCACGCAATACAGATAGGCCGGTTGTCAGACGTACGCCACCGATTCGCTGTGGTGGGCGCCATCCATATAGGAGGACGCGCTGTGCGGGGCGGCTGGCGATATGGTGGCGTGGCAGGCTGTGGTCGGGGCAGAGCCAAGACGTCGGCGTAAGTGAGAAGCCCACCTTGAGGGAAGGGGTGGGGCCTGGTGACTACTTCCGCGTAGCTGAGTGGTGCAGCCGGAGGGATCTGTTGGGGCCTGGCAACGACTTCCGCGCAGCTGAGTGGCACAGCCGGAGGGATCTGTTGGGGCCTGGCGACGACTTCAGTGTAGCGGAGAGGTGCGGCCGCAGGAACATGTTGGTGGCGCTCAGGCAAAACCTCGTTGAGTTCGTGCGCAATGGTGCGGCGGAGCGGGGGCTCAAAACTCGACGTGGGCTCTTGTACGGGTTGTGCTTGTGCAAAGGACATCAAGGAGAGCTGGCATGCGATTTCCTCGCGCACGAACGCCTTCATTTCTGCCATCAACGCTGACTGCTCAGAAATGGCCGTCAAGCCAGCGAGGTGTTCGGCGCACGATGTAGGGCGACGGGTCAATGGCCGCTGCCTGCGTAGCTCCTCGTAACTTTGGCACAGTGTAAATATCTCTGCCACCGTGCAAGGATTTTTGGCAAGGAGCATGTTGAAGGCATCATCTTCTATGCCTTTCATTCCATTCCTTATCTTATCTGACTCCGACATGGTCGCATTGACTTTCCTGCATAAGTCCAGGATGTCTTCGATGTAGCTTGTGAAGGATTCACCGACTTGCTGAGCTCGTTCCCGCAAACGCTGTTCGGCGCGCAGCTTACGAACAGCAGGGCGACCAAAAACATCCACAAAAGACGTCTTGAAGTCGGACCACGTCTGGAAATCCGTTTCATGGTTGTTGTACCATAAGCTGGCCACACCCGCGAGGTAGAAGAGCACGTTGCTGAGCTTAGCGGCTTCGTCCCATTTATTGTGGGCGCTTACCCGCTCGTAGGTCGTTAGCCAATCCTCAACGTCGGTGTCATCAGCACCTGTGAAGATGCCAGGGTCCCTGTGGCGAGGCACACCAGAGCATGGTGCCGGTGCAAAGGGAGGCACTTGTTTGGAGGTTTCTTCAGGCATGGTCGAAGGTACGGTGCGGGATCGAAGTTCCAGGGTGCAGGTTTTGAAGGCGCAGCACCTCTACCAATTGTAAAGGGTTTATTAGAGATCGGAGCAGCGCAGCGTCGACAGTCAAACGAGACACAGCTTTCAAGCACGAGCGCTGTAGCAAGCAAAAGCGCTAGACCCACTAGCATCTGGGCCCACTAGAGCCAGACCCACTAGCGTCTCTCTTCGCTACACTAGGTACTTATATTCCTTTACAAGGGACAGCTGTGTTGTGTTCATGACATAGTTTGCCGTCAGGGGCTGTCTTTTGTTTGTGCATCTTAACAGGTTGCATTTGGACAGATTGAGGGTCATGTTCAAGGTGGAACACAAAGACATAACATTGCTCAGATCGCTTTGTAGCTGTTCGCTGTCTGCTTCAGATGAAATTTCATGGTAAATACAGCAATCATCTGCATATAACCTAACACGGCAAGACAAATGGTCAGTTAGGTCATTAATGAATATAAGAAAAAGTAGGGGCCCCAAGACCTGATACACCTGATAATACAGAAACGGCAGATGAGCGGACACCACCAAGAATCACGTGTTGGCGTCTTTCTAAAAGATAAGCTTCCAGCCACTTCAGGAGGGTATTTGGTATGTTAAGACAGCTTTTGTAGTAACAGGGTATGAGATACTGTATCAAATGCTTTTCGAAAGTATAAAATATGCAACCTGCATACCGGAGTTAATAAATGCTGCGATATCATGACAAAATTCGATCAACTGAGTGTCGCAGAAAAGCCAGCCCTGAAACCATGTTGCGATGGACTAATTGGACTCTTATTACAAATTTACCATGTAAAAGCGTCTTTTCTGGGACAATCAACATTACAATTAGTGATCAATTGCCAATATATCTAGTTATTGATAAGTGCCATACTGAATCAAAGCCAACCTATAAATTTCGGTGCCAGAACATAACTGAAAACTCTCTTTCGCAGTTTCGAGACGAAATCTGCAGAACTAGTTGAGAAGCGGTGCTCTCGTGCTCATCAGCAAACGTAGCATATGACAATTTTATGGAGGTAATTTCCCGTATCTACAAGCGATATTTTCCCTGTAAAAAAATTAAGAAGTCGAAACGTTTCGTTCACGGAAACCATGGGTCACAAAGGAGCTGTTAAAAATTATTAATGAGAAAAATAGCATGTATCAACTATTCTTGAAAAATCACAATCCAGACACATTGGATTCGTTTAGGAAGTATAGAAATAATTTAACCAATCTTATGAAAAAAGCAAAATGCAATTATTATTCTTACGTGTTCGAGTGCGTTGCAGGGGTTAAGGAGATGTGGAGCAAGTTAAATTCAATTACCGCATTACATAAAGCTAATTTTAGTGTAGAAGAGATAACTGAAGGTGATCAAACATACAGGGGCAAAGCATTGGCTAAGAAATTTATTACCACCTTACTTCATTGGTAGACAGCGTCAGTGAAACCACTGCACTACATTACATGTCCGCACAAGTAGCTTCGTTGGTTTATCTTTCCCCAACAGATGAATATGATGTGTGTTTTCAAGAAACTAAAGAAAAGTAAATCGGAAGATATTGACAGTTTAAAGATGGCTCCAATCTGTTTTGTTATTGATATATTAGTCGTCCCTTTAACATACATTTATAACCTCAGTTTACGCACAGGTCTTTTCCCACAATGTATGAAGCATGCAAAAGTTACAGTACTGTTTAAGGGAGGAGACAAAAATGATTTGACAAACTATAGGCCCATATCCGTTCTACCATTGTTTTCAACACCCATAGAAAAACTAATATTTATCAGATTATCGAACTTCTTTACAAAACACTCGGTAATTACGCCGGCTCAGTACGGTTTTAGGTCAGGGCTGTCGACAGAGGTAGCATTGCTACGGCAAAAGGAAAGTATATTAGGCAATATAGAGGACTAGGTATATTTGTTGACTTCTCTAAAGCCTTTGACCAGATAAATCACAATACCCTTTTGAAAAAGTTACCCTATTACGGCATTAGAGGCACTGCACTGAATTTAATTGCCAGCTAGTTATTTGAGCAATAGGCTACAGTGTGTAAGCATAAACACAGAACAATCATCTTTGCAAAAAGTTACTCAAGGTGTACCTCAAGGTAGCATATTGGGGCCGCTACTATTTATTACTTATGTCAACGACATTATTAACATAAACCAGACAATCCAATATGCCATATATGCGGATCACACTTCCTTGTTTTTCACAGGTGTGGATGTAAATGACGTTATTTCTGCAGCAAATGCAACACTAGGTGACATGCATGCTTGGTCGACCGTAAACTCCCTACACTTCAACTGCTTAAAAACCAAAGTCGTTTTGTTTCGATCGAAGGGAACAATGTACACAGCTACTTCAAAGCTATACCTGAACGATTGTGTGATTGATTTTTCTTCTACAGCTAAAGCATTGGGAATAGTTTTTCATGAGCATATGTTATGGGATTCCCATAGTGAAATGGTCAGAAACAAGCTAAGTAAGGCACTAGGCATGCTTAGGAGATGTCAGTCATTTCTACCAACTACTCAGATGTTAATTATCTACAACACACTTTTTGGCTCACAGTTACGCTATGGTCTTTTGGTGTGGGGCACTGGCACAGTGCAATCTCAGCAAAAATTACTCAAGCTTCAAAAAAAATGTGGTTGATCCCTCTTATATAGGAATCGGTATAGAACACGAAAGTGAAACGTGTCTTCACAGAAGTAGTGTAATGTTTATTGCACATTGATATATAATGTCTATTGGTGTTTTGTGGCTAAAGCGCCCTTAGGCGTTGATGCACCCACGCTGACGCCTGGTGGCACGTCTCCTCCATCACGACTACCAACGTCGATGACCATGAGCAACCGTCGTGCATATGGAAGCTGCACTACGCTGCACACGCTAGCACAACGCGAAAGACGAAGCACGTAACTGACACACTAATACAACGCGCAAGACAAAGCACGTAACTGAATCGTCACCGAGTCAAATCAGCGCGTACAGCGCGTCGTAATTGCAGCCTCCGCGATCAACTTCAGAAACATTTTCAGAGCTAATTGCGGAGGCCACGCTCCGCTGTGCTGAGTACGGTGAACGCCGGTGGCGTTGGTAGTGCTTCTTGATGCCAGCGTCCCTTCGAATGCTGGCATCGAGGCGTCGTAGTGCTGAGACCGCCGAAGCGTTCACTGTCGGTGCGCGTTAGTGTCATAATGCAGTACTTCTCTTTTCTGCTCGTAGGCGGCGGCACCGCCCCGAGCAAGAGCGCGGGTACACGGAGGAGTGTTAGATATATAAGGCGCGTCTGTGTAGCTCTCTGCAAATGCGTTTGTGGCGCAATGGATTAAACGCTCGGCAATCTATCGTCGCGGACCGAGAGGTCGTGGGTTCGATTTCCAAATTTTGCATGTTTGTGGAACTTTTTCTTCTGGTTTCTTTCTTTGTAGTATGTTCGTGTACATTGTAAGCTGACGTATTTCCGTGACGGAAATACGTCAGTGAAGTCTTGGTGGACCCCGGCATAAAACACTTTCGTGTTAAAAATGCATTAAGTTGTATTGCAAATGCCGAATATAATGCACATACCTCCTCTTTATTCAATAAATTTAAAGTGTTAAGATTTGATAACATGTATGAATATTGTTTATTAGTGTCTTTGAAAACTGAATTAATAACCTTAGCTCCATAGCATACTTACAGCGCAACACCTCGTCTCGACCTACTAGACAGAGCGATTATTGGAAGGTTCCTCGATGCCAAACTAACTATGGTCTCCAAATGCTGAAACATTCACTCCCACACATACTTAACAATTTCAATTTTTCATTAGAGCAACTGCACCTTCCTTCGCGACAAGATATGTCCAATCTTTTTTTACTGACATGATGTATTTCTTGTTGTGTTTTCTTGTTGCAAAAAATGTGGCATAAAATGCCGTATTTCTTCTATTTTTAAAAAACAGTTTTTTTCGAGGAGTGCAAATTTTCCTGTATTTTATTTTTTGTATAATTATATTCCTTATTGTGCCAATTTCACTATGTATTTATGACTATTTACTTGTTTACATGACTTTACGAATTCTGTTAACTTTTCTGCCTTGTATTGCTGGGATGTGGGGCCAGTCAAGCTGCATTAACATCACAGCTTTTTTCCTGCATTCCACACCACACATTGTACCTTTGCTTCATGTATGAATATAAAAAAAAAATGGAAACATTGAAACACTGTGTTGAAAATAAACTTCAAACTTCAAACTTTGACCCTTTTGATTTGCCAGGACAGAATAATCGATTTCCCTCATCTAGTGGCCTAGGGAAAACGATGGCTTAAAATGCAGATCTTGGGTTCTGTGTGTAGTATGTTCAAACATGTACATAGTGTGCTCAGACATGTAAAGTGCTCCGACATGGAGTGTGCTCCTATATCCATGGAGCCAGTCGTGAGTTATAAATATGTAAAATAAACAAATTCTCGGCGATAGAGACAGACAGCGGCGTGCGGCCGCTTAGTCTGCTTAGTGTGACGGCCCGATATACATAAGTTGCACGTGACGTCAGTTCCTGCCTTCCGGTTTTGCGTCCGCCATTACCGAGCACATACTTTGTGGTGCCGGAGCAGCGGAGCTGCGTTTACGTCCGTGCGGCGGATCGTTTTGCCATGTGCGCATGCTTTAATCGATTGCCTTGCGTGCATGGCGAAGGAGAATTGTGCAGGACTTTGTCCTGCATACTTTGATGAACTTGTGGGACCAACGCAGGCCAGGTACAAAGAAAAAATCGCCCTATGTGACGGCGTGGATCCATATCGGCTACCAGTTGGTGCGCAAGTCGCTGTTAATGCAAGCCTGCTACCACCGGTTACCCATGTTGACATTAATAATTATCTTGTGTTATCAACAAAATACATTATAAATTATCTCGTGTTATGTTTCATTAGATCAGATGAAGGCTTACAAGTCGCTCGACTCGCACAACTACTTTACGAGCGGATGGGTCCGGAACCTCATTGCCAAGAAACTGCTGTTTAAGCGAGTTGTCTTGCTTAGCCAGGTGAGTTGAATGCACTCCTCATTTCATAGCTGTGATAAAAAAAAACAGCAATAACCACATAAATGATCGACATACATCAGCCTAAGTGAAATTGAAGCTTCAACTCGCGTCGGCCACACGGCGATGTCGCCGAGCGGGGATAACGTACACCGAATTTCACAATCTGGATCAGAAATGAGCCAACGCAGAGTGAAAGCAAAAAAAAAAAAAAAAAACACTCCTGTTTTCCTGCTTTCCGTTAAAGGAAAGCAGCTTTAGTGTGTCTACTGCCGAACTGTATTTTTTACTGCCCCTGAGTCCCTGTTCTTTTCCTTAAATTACTTGGGATTACCTGCAACGGGAGCACGACAGCTGCTTTCAAAACTTGTGCATGATCATTACCAGCTTTGTGTCAGACAACAACACTGCAAACAGCAATTGCGGTGCTCAGTCACCACATTTTTTTTTCTTTGCTTTGCAGCCGAACACAAGAATGAACAACTGTTGTGAGGAATAGAAAAAAGCAAAAACGATTTCGTGTGATTGCTGACAGAAAATGAAGGAGGCTGTGACGGATATTTTGTTTTGACTGTTTCTCTGCAGCCTATGGTTTCCTGGAAAGGGGAGACCACCCCGAAGACAACTCTTAAAATAATCTCTTAATAAAGATGTTTATTCTCTCTCTCTCTGCAGGTAAACCATTCTTGAGGTCCTTCCTGTTGATGCACGCAAGCCAAGTACCTCTCCGCTTCTCGGAGAGCTCCTTTGTGCGGTCGCACTGATTTGTTATTACCTTAGGCAAACAGTACATCCCCGAGTCTGGTCCCTTTTCATGCGATTTGCACTTACTTCTCGTACTGCAGCCAAATATTGCACAAATCGCCATTGCGACGTACGGCGTTGACAGGAAATGAGAAATCCGCACAGCTTAGCGCTGTGTCGTCTGCCGCAATGTGCTCGGTAATGGCGGCGGCTTGCGAGATCGTATCCCAGAGTTCCGCGGTGTGACGTAGTTGCAAGTTATGTATAACGTATGCCAGCTATGTACTACGTTTTAGGCACACTGGCAGCATAGGCAAGCGATCATCTGTGTGTCACCAGAGTCCGAACCACGAACCCCAGGCCAGGATTCCTACACCGGCAAGAAAGGCAAGGGGTGCACTGTTTTTAACCGCTGGGTAAGCTGAGGCAAAACCTCGCACTACAACGCCGAAGGACTACAAAAGGTGCTTTTTTTCAGTCTTCGTTAGCTAGGTGACTGCCTTCTCTAATGCAGCTGTAAACAGTCATCCATCATTGCCATCATCATGCACACAAAAGTAGCGGTGCGACAGGTTGTACAGTTTCTCGAAAGTGTGCTGAAAGAATGCCGAGCTTCTGATTTCTTACAACACTCATTGCCATACGGAAGTCCCTGATTCAGTTGTTACTAGTGTACTGAAGAAGAATGAGCAGTAAGCACTGCTTCGAGAAAGATGACGAGTTGGTCGAAGCCTTGTGCCTGTGTTGCCTGAGCTGTGTAACCTCTCGCTGCAGTGCTCTACGCTCTAATTAAAACCAGAGTGCCTCTCTACATCTGGTGGAGAGGCGCTGGGCCCTTTACCAACCTGGAACTCTGCAGCCGGACGCTCCCTCCCGTTTCTGCCATGCCTGAGGACGCCACGCAGCCTGATCCTCCCCAGGCATTGCCTGTTGTCTGCTCCGGTGCTCTACGCCAATGCGATCCTCCTGTCTTCAGGGGCACCGACGATTATGACGTCGAGGATTGGCTCTCCTCATACGACCGAGTGAGTGCGCATAACAAATGGGATGACAAAGATAAACTGACTAACGTCATCTTCTATCTTTCTGGAGTCGCTCATCTCTGGTTCCGGAATCATGAATCTGATCTTTCCACCTTGACAGCATTTACTAATTGTTTCAAAGAAGTCTTCGGTCACCCTGCTGTGAGAAAGCTTCGTGCAGAACAATGCTTGTGTGGTCGCGCTCAGCAAAAGGATGAAAACTTCACCAGTTACATTGAAGATGTCGTTGACATTTGTCGGCGCATTAACCCCACTATGCCAGAAAGTGAAAAGATAAAAGAATGTCATGAAAGGCATAGAGGATGATGCCTTCCAGATGCTCTTGGCGAAAAATCCTCGAATGGTTGACGAGGTGATCACCCTGTGCCAGAGCTACGACGAGCTCCGCAAACAATGCCTCACTACGCGCCGAGCTGCCGCGCCGGACGACACGGTTTCGGCCCTAACCGACAGATTCAATGCGGCTCCCGCCCACTCCTCGTTCCTCGATCAAGTCAAACAATTCGTTCGAGACGAATTCGCGCGTCAACTGTCACTTTTGCCTGCTACCCAGTCGTATGAGTCCTCCTTGTCTCCGGAACTACGTCGGGTCATACACGAATAAGTCAGCGACGCACTAACTCTCGCTCATCAGCCACCTCCAGCGCCGGTTCTGCTCACGTACGCTGCCATCGTCGCCAGTCCAAGACCTCCGCCTGCAGTTTCGCACTACACACCCACAAGCCGCTTCTACGCGTCGCATTCTGCAGCTGCAAACTACATGCCCAGAAGCGACTTCTGCGCGCCTCTGCAGCCCCTACGCCCGGCTCAGCATTGTGCACGCCAGCCTGGGCCCCCTGTTCACAATCCGTGGCGTACCCAAGACAATCGGCCCATCTGCTACGCCTGTGGCTTTGCTGGCCACGTGGCACGATTTTGCCGCCGGCGGGGTTGGTACCCTCCCGATACTGCGAGACCACAAGGGAATACACCTGACTCTCAGCCCCACTATGTCCCACCTGTTCCGCAGTTCGCTTCCTCATCTCCTGCTCCTCGAAGTTTCACCACTCGTCGGTCTCCCTCTCCCCGTCGACGTTCCCCGTCCTCCCTTGTCCGCCTTCCCCCGCTGTGGAGGAAAACTAAAAGCGCAGTTCCGGAGGCAAGAACTGCGATCTCATCGAACTGCTCAAGCCCTCGTTTATTCCCTGCGAACGTCATTAAGTTTATGCGGAAGGTATCGTCGTTCACGCGCTTGCCGACACCGGTGCCGCGGTGTCAGTGATTGCCGACCAGCTTCGCCGTACGCTCCGAAAGGTTGCGACGCCGTTTTCCGCTATTTCGCTACGTACAGCAAGCGCTGAGCCAATTGAGCCTGTAGAAACTTGCACCGTCCGTGTCGCCATACTAGATAGTTTATATCACATTGAGTTTGCTGTTCTTCCCCGCTGCTCTCATGCCATCATTCTAGGATGGGACTTCCTCTCTTCTCATCGCACAGTTATTGATTGTGCCCATGCAGAACTTGCACTGACTTCATTTTTCTGAAGATTTGCCTCTTTCTTCTGCTAGAGTGTTCATCGCCGCTGACACCGATATCCCTGCTTTCTCTTCCGCCCTTGTGCCCGTTTCCTGTGCTGCTTTCTACGATTCCACAGTTCTCTTCACGCCATCGATACTTGCTGCACGCTGTTATCCCTTCTTGCTTCCCTTTGCCATCCTTCCCATTCGCCAGGGTTCCAGCGCACTTTACGTTTGAAATCCGTTTTCGTGTAGAGAGGCACTCTGGTTTTAATTAATTAGAGCGTAGAGCACTGTAGCGAGAGGTTACCCAGCTCAGGCAACACAGGCACAAGGCTTCGACCAACTCGTCGTCGTCGTCTTTCTCGAAGCAGTGCATACAGCTTGTTCTTCAGTACACTAGCAATATCTGATCTTGCTCATTTCTGCAGTGCCATTTAATGGTCGCGCAATGAATGTTTTGCAATTTTTAAGTACATGAATGGTGCTTGTTTTACACTTTTTACACTTTGCTTTCGGATATGTTTGTATTATGGACTTGTTTGTTACATCTCGCCAAAAATCTGCCTTTTACATAATGCCTTGAGGCCTTTATAACCCCTTAATGCCGTAACGAATTCCGAAAAGATTTTTAGAAGTGTCAAATAAATTGCCAAAAGCCATTGTGCATTATTTTTTGGGCAATATTACAAGGAACTGAACACATACACAACTTGCACAAATTGCCAAACATTACCGACGATCGTCATCGGCACCAGAGGGTGCTCGTGTCATCGGCACCAGAGGGTTTCATAAATGAAGGCCCGCCATGGTGGTGCAAAGGGTCTGCTGCTAAGCACTAGGTCATGGGTTCAATTCCCAGCGGCCACATTGTGATGAGGGAAGAACGCAAGAATGCTCGGGTACCCACTGAAGAATGGTCAGAATTAATCTGGAGCCTTCCAACTATAGCATCTCTCATAACCCCAGATTTCCTTTCGGACATTAAACTCCAAGAGTCAATTATTAATAAATAATGATTACGATTATATACAGGTGACCAGGGACCGGGCACGTCCAAGCACACATGAAGACGGATTTCTTGCTATCTCTGCATTTTTCATGTATCCTAAAACACTCTTATATATTTGTCACAGCTGTCCCCGATTCGTCGTCGGCGCGAAGTCAATCGACGGGGTAGACAAGCTGGTTGGTCGTTCCGTACGCAAGCGAGCACAGTGAAAAGAGTCAGAGTCGGGAGTAAACGAAAAAACAAGATATTGGAACAACTATATTGCCGCGGGTATGTGCCAGTGGGGACAAGGTTGAAGTAGCGCGGGCTTTTAGGTTAAGCGTGGAGACGAAGAAGACGTTGTTGGTTTTTCTTTGCGACTGATAAAGTGTCTTTGTTGGTGCTGCTCCGCGTCCTCGTCGATCCCACGTCGTTACACTGGTGGAGGTGCTGGGTATTCTCCATCCTTCATGCTTGGCACCCCTTCGCGGAGCCAACGATCGAGCCCGGAATCGCCATTGCGCATCGAAACATCGCTCCACCGGTTCAGTCGCCGCCTACTAGGCCTAGCGCCCGAGTCCGGTCCCCTGCAAGAAACCTCAAGAAATCGTTCGCCCCCTGCAACTACCATGGCCACCGCGGCTCCAACGCAAGTAACCCTGCAGAACCCTATGGTTCCGGAGAGCTTTCATGGTGATGCCTTTGAAGACGTCCAAGATTGGCTTGATCAGTTCGAGCGCGTCGCCAAGTACAACCATGTGACCCGCTCGGCGGACAAACTTTCGAGCGTCTATTTCTATCTGAAGGACAATGTTCGTACGAACGTGGTACGTCAACCGGGAGAGAAGCTTTGCCACCTGGGACGACTTCTGCACACAGCTGCTGGATACTTTTACGAGCATCGACAGGAGGGAAAATGCGCAGCGTCTCCTCGAAATCCGAATTCAAAAACCCAATGAGAGCGTTGCTATGTTCTCGGAAGATATGGCCCGTCTTTTCCGTAGAGCAGACCCTGACATGCCAGAGGAGCGAAAGCTGCGGTATCTCTTGCGGGGAGTGAAAGAACAACTGTTTGCCGGCCTTGTGAGAAATCCACCGACTACAGTGGCGGAGTTCACAAAAGAGGCCACAGCCATTGAACGGGCCCTGCAGCAACGATACCGCCAGCATGACATGAGTAACTCGGCGGCGAACACTTCCGTTCTGGCTCCAAGTGACGACAAGCCTCTGCGTGAAATTATCCGAGAGGTTGTGCGAGAAGAGCTTCGGCAGCTCGGATTTGTGACTACGGGTTCGGAACCGGCGCCAACGGTATCTTTGGTAGCTGATGTGGTCCGGGAAGAAGTCCGGCAAGCTTTTTCATCGCCAGACTGTGGTAACGCGCCGCGGCGCCTTACTTATGCGGAGGCTGTTCGCCGTCCAGTCAACGCAACTTCGACGCCGTTGACACCCGCAACTAGACCATCACCTATGCTACAAACAGAGTCGATATCGTCACCCCAGTCGACTCTACCGACCTCGCCGATCACGCCACCACAAACAATGTCGTATCTTCGACACACGCACGCCAATCCTTGGCTCCATGGAGAGTTCCCACCAAACTATCAGCGTCGGAAAACCGATTTGTGGCGCACCGTCGATCGCCGACCAGTGTGTTACCATTGTGGTGAAGCTGGACACGTCTATCGTGTTTGCCACAAATGGAACAACTATCGCGCCACCCAATACCCAAGCTCTTCTGCCAACTACTATTCTCCGTATGATGGTCGACGCGCCTACGACGCTCCTGTGAACGACCTGCCGCAAAATACGACGACTCCCCGATCACGTTCTCCTTCGCCATCACCTGCGCGCTACAATTCACCGACTCGTCGCAGTTTTGCCGACGTCACTAGGGGCAGGTCTCCTAGCCCGCGACGGGGAAACTAGACGCAGCGACCTCCGGGGGTGAGGTTGCCAGTACTCGAAGTTCGCCATATCCCCCATTATCGACGTACGACGATGTAAAGACTCCGCCGAATGCAACGACGAATACGGCGAAGACAGCGAATGCAACGACGAATACGACGGACTCAACTACGAAAGACGTAACTGACGTCGTCAGCGCCGACCTCATCATTCGCATTGACGGCCACCAAGTAGCCGCTCTTGTTGACACTGGCTCCCATTTTTCAATTATAAGCGCACAGCTCGCCGACAAACTAAGGAAGGTGAAGACGCCATGGCACGGACCCAACATACGAACCGCCGGAGGTCAGTTGATGACACCTGTTGGGAAATGTACAGCCCGACTCTTAATCACCGGTTCAACCTTCGTCGCCACCCTCGTCAATCTTTCTGAGTGTTGCAAGGAACTTATATTGGGGATGGATTTCCTGCGTGAGTATGGTGCCGTGATTAACATCCGCGACAGAAGCGTCACCTTTGCAACGAACTCGGATAATGTCACGCATGAGGAGCATCCACAACGTCGCTTACGTATAGCTGCAGACGACGTGATACTTTTGCCGCGGAGTTGCTCTCTCGTACCCGTGCACTGTGACAGCTTGCAGAATGGGACTGGAGTCGCTGAACACATCAATGCGCTAGCACTGAATTGCGGCGTATCCATTGCCAGAGCACTTATTAATGTAATCGACGGCAGCGCGGAACTCTTGCTGACGAATTTTAGTAAGGAGCATCGACACATCGTGAGAGGCACTGCTGTCGCTTATTTCGAAGAAGTAATACCGACAGAAGACTGCCACTTAGCGCAGGAGACGGCATCTACGATCCCCACAGCTGCGCCTATTGTAGACGTTAGTTCGACGTTAACGGCCGTTGAGCGAGACCGTCTTCTTGAGCTCATCAACCAGTACCAAGGCTGTTTCTCATCTGCGTCCAAAGTTGGTCAAACGCCACTTACCAAACATCGCATCATTACTGATGTCGATGCCCGACCTATTCGACAAAACCCTTATCGCGTGGCCCCAAAGGAACGCGAGGCAATCCAAAGACAAGTGAAGACGATGCTGGAAGATGGCGTTATTCGACCATCTAATAGTCCTTGGGCGTCACCTGTAGTTTTAGTGAAAAAGAAGGACGGTAGCCTGCGCTTCTGCGTAGACTATCGGAAGCTCAATCAGGTCACAAAGAAGGACGTTTACCCACTGCCACGTATTGATGATTCCTTGGACAGGTTGCGAAACGCGTGCTACTTTTCCTCAATGGACTTGAAAAGCGGTTATTGGCAGATCGAAGTGGATGAGAGAGACCGTGAGAAAACCGCCTTTGTGACGCCTGACGGACTTTACGAATTTCAGGTACTCCCCTTCGGTTTGTGTTCAGCGCCAGCCACATTTCAGCGTCTAATGGACACTGTGCTCTCTGGACTTAAATGGCAAACATGCCTGGTGTACCTGGTTGACGTGATTGTCTTTTCGGCAACGTTCGACGAACACCTACGAAGGCTGAAAACTGTTTTTGAAGCAATACGATCTGCCGGTCTCACGTTAAAGCCTGAAAAGTGCCATTTTGATTTTCAAGAGCTCCAGTTCCTCGGTCACGTCGTCAGTAACCAAGGAGTCCGACCTGATCCGGATAAAATTACTGCCGTCGCTAATTTCCCGACCCCATCCGACAAAAAGGCCGTGCGACGTTTTCTGGGACTATGTGCATATTACCGGCGATTTATTGCGAATTTCTCACGCATCGCGTGGCCGTTAACACAGCTCACCAGAGAAGATATACCTTTCACTTGGGGCGAAGACCAGCAGCGGGCATTTCACGAGCTCCGGCAACGTATGCAAGCGCCTCCCGTGCTTGCACACTTCGATGAAGACGCCGCGACGATATTGCACACAGACGCTAGTAATGTCGGTCTAGGGGCGGTGCTCGTACAATGGCAGGACGACAGCGAAAAGGTGATTGCTTACGCCAGCAGGACACTGTCCCGAGCGGAGGCTAACTACTCCACCACTGAAAAAGAATGCCTCGCAATGGTATGGGCAGTTCTGAAATTTCGTCCGTATTTGTACGGTCGGTCTTTCACCGTTATTAGCGATCACCATTCGCTCTGCTGGCTCATTAATTTGAAAGATCCTTCCGGCCGGCTCGCACGTTGGAGTCTTCGACTCCAAGAGTTCGACTTTACTGTCGCATACAAGTCAGGAAAACGGCACGCAGACGCCGACTGCCTTTCTCGGTCTCCTGTTGAGACGGCAGCACAAGACGATGACGACACAATCTTTCTGGGACTCGTGGACACTGCCGATCTTTCACGCCAGCAACGGGATGACATTGAATTGCTGCCGCTGATTGATTACCTGGAAGGACGAACCAACAGCGTGCCGAGGCTATTTACAAGAGGGCTGGGGTCATACTGCTTGCTCCGCAGCGTACTCTACAAGAAGAACTTCTCTCCTAGCGGCAGCAACTACTTACTCGTTGTTCCCTCATCGCTTCGACGTGAAATCTTACACGCCTGCCACAACGAGCCGACCGCTGGGCACTTGGGCTACACTCGCACATTGGCACGGATTCGGCAGAATTACTACTGGCCGAGACTTGCAGCCGTCGTTAAGCATTATGTTCAGACATGTCTGGATTGCCAGCGCCGCAAACCGCCTTCCGTCAAGCCAGCCGGCCTTCTGCACCCTGTTCAAGTACCTGCCACACCATTTGCACAAGTAGGCATGGATTTTCTGGGCCCCTTCCCAATGTCTACTACCGGCAACAGGTGGATAATCGTCGCCACGGATTATCTCACTAGATATGCCGAGACAAGTGCTCTGCGACGGGGAACAGCAGATGAAGCGGCGCAATTTTTTCTTCAATCCATCGTTTTAAGACATGGCGCTCCGGCAGTAGTCATCACGGACAGAGGTACTGCGTTCATGGCCAAGTTTTTGGACATCGTTCTACGTTTAAGTGGTACCGCCCACCGGAAGACCACGGCCTATCACCCTCAAACAAACGGGCTGACAGAACGACTCAACAGGACACTGGCTGACATGATAAGCATGTACGTCGATGTCGAGCACAAGAACTGGGACGAGGTTTTACCCTATGTCACCTTCGCGTACAATACGGCTCGTCAAGAGACCACTCACCAGACACCCTTCAGCCTCGTGTACGGCCGTGAGGTTACGACAACATTAGACGCAATGCTCCCTCATGAATTTGATGACAACGAGACGGGTGCTGAAGAGATCACACAGCGAGCAGAAGCAGCTAGGCAGCTTGCGCGTTGGCGAATCCACGAACAACAGGAATGTGACGCCAGACGCTACAATCTTCGGCACAGACCCGTAACATACAACATCGGCGACAAAGTGTGGGTCTGGACACCTATTCGTCGGCGTGGGCTCTCTGAAAAGCTCCTGCGCAGATACTTCGGGCCCTACATAGTTCTTCGACGCATCAGTGACGTCACCTACGAAGTCGTTCCGGATGGCTCTCACTGTTCAAAGCGCCGACGGCATTTACCCGAAGTCGTTCACGTGCTTCGTATGAAGCCGTACTATGAAGACTGACAAGACTGCACAGTTCTTTTCTTTATCGCAGTTTGCCAAGCCTCTGTCATCGGGACGATGATTTTTTTTCTATGGGGGGAGCCAATGGAACAACTATACTGCCGCGGGTATGTGCCAGTGGGGACAAGGTTGAAGCAGCGCGGGCTTTTAGGTTAAGCGTGGAGACGAAGAAGACGTTGTTGGTTTTTCTTTGCGACTGATAAAGTGTCTTTGTTGGTGCTGCTCCGCGTCCTCGTCGATCCCACGTCGTTACAATATTTATCGGCTGATAAATACACACAGATTAATAAAATACAATAATAAAAAAACACAAAACAGACTAACACACCTGAACTTAATCTAACACAATGATGAAGACAAATAAATACGAGCAGTGAACAGTAGATATAAAAATGAAACAGTGCGAGGATCAAATACACAAGAATACACCAAACACTAAAGCAAAGTTCAATAGAAATCAGAGTTCAAAAGAAAACAAATGGTGTCATACGCATGGCCGGGCAGCAGCAGCAAGTCCATAAACCGTGGAAGTCGGTGCACAAAGCTTTCCCGAAGAATGCTGGCGGTCCGATCTTGTCGAGGTGGATGCGAATTGCTGAGCTGGGTTTCCTGGGAGTCTAGATTGGACGTCTTCTCTCAAGCAGGTTGAGCTAACTTGATGCGAACTACCGTGAGCTTCGTTGCAGACGCTGGTTTGACGTCTCGTACGTCAACAAGTTCCTCGGAGTTCCGACGTGGCCAGGCGGCCCAGGCGATACTGGACGGCACTAGCCCCCCAACGGCTTCTCAGCAGCGCATAGGTTCAGCTTCTAGACTAATCAGCAGGGCCCAAAACATGCGCTCAAATAGCCTCTCCTTTCCCTAGTTCCCTAGGTAGGGAAACTGCCGCTATGTAGCGTTCTCCGAATTCAGCGCTCTTAGCTCCCAACAATCTTGGCCGCACTCTCACTATGGACGAAGTACCGCAGATTAGCCTCTCTCCCAATGTCAAGGGCCAAGGTTGAGCCCGGCACTACCACGTGGCCGTACGCGCACACTTCGGGGTCCGTAATCGGCGTGACGTGTCTGGAATCGAGATGGCAGCCCGAGCGGCCCCGACGCTTTTGACGCCCGTAATTCGGCGTGTCGATGTCGAATGCATTGTACGCTGCACAGTCAGGAGCCCACGTTTTTGACACTCGTAATTCGGCGTGTCGATGTCGAATGCATTATAGGCTGCACAGTCAGGAGCCCACGTGTTTGACGCTCGTAATTCGGCGTGTTGATGTCGAATGCATTATACGCTGCACAGTCAGGAGCCCACGTGTTTGACGCTCATAATTCGGCGTGTCGTTAATCAGCCTCCAAACCATTCGAAAATATGCCGCTCCGTGACACAGCCCCCCACTTTCAGAATATTATCACATAATATTCACTTACACGAGTGGCATTTTCGAAAACAAGAAAAAGAAGGTTGTTCCATGTATACATAACATTATACATCAAATAACATCGTGTACTAAACGAAAAAAAAAAACAAATAAACAGAGCACTACACGTCTAGGCACACAACACCAAAAATTCTCCAACTTCACTGCCGAATGACCCTATATTCTGCTCAAATAATCGGCCCCCACGTTCTCGCTTCCTTTAATGTGGGTGACCGTGAACTGATATTCCTGAAGCAGTAAGCTCCATCGTAGTACCCGGCCGTTCAGTTGTTTCGCCTGCCTGATGTAGCTGAGCGGTTGGTGGTCGGTTTGGACGAAAAAGTGAACACCATACAAGAACATGGAGAATTTCTGGACCCCCCAGACCAACGCCAGACATTCGCGTTCCACTGTGCTGTAGGCGGCCTCCCGAGGCAGTAGCTTTCGGCTGGCATAAGCTACGGGGTGGAGCTTGCCCTCATACGTTTGCATGAGCACCGCTCCCAGGCTCGTGTCTGATGCGTCTGTCCGGAGCACGAAGGGCTGCTGTAAATCCGGAAGTCGCAATATTGGGTCCTTGGAGACTTGGTGTTTCAGTTCTTGAAATGCTTCTTCGCATGCTGGTGTCCACTTGACCGAGTTGCTTTTTCCCTTCCGAGTTAATTCCGTGAGGGGAGCACTGATTTTGGCGTAGCTCGGGATAAATTCCCGGTAGTATCCGGTCAAACCAAGGAAGGAGCGTACCTGCCGCTTCGTTGACGGCCGTGGCGCAGCTTCGATCTTGTCCAGCGTCTTCCCCAATGGTTGCAATATGCCTCGTCCGACTCGATGACCCAGGAAGTCTATCTCCTCCATGCCAAACTCGCACTTACTGGGGCGTACTGTTAACCCAGCCGCCTCGATGCGCTGCAAAAGCAGCTCCAGGGAGCTCAGATGTTCTTCCCACGTTTCGGTGGCCACCAGGACATCGTCATAGTAGTGTTCCACACCCGGTACACCGTTCGCAACTTTGCGCATCAATTTCGCAAACACAGCAGGAGCTGTCTTTATTCCGAAGGGCATAAAACGGAATTGATACAGTCCAGATGTCGTCGAGAAGGCCGTCTTTGCCCTGGATTCCGCCGATAATGGGATTTGCCAGTAGCCCTTCACAAAGTCTAGTTTGGAGAAATATCTCTTCTCTCCGACTGTCGCGAAGACCGCGTCGGCCCGTGTCATGGGTTCGGAGTCGGCCACCAGAACATTGTTCAGGCGCCGAAAATCAATGCACAGCCGGTTCGTACCATCTGGCTTCTTCACCAAAATTACCGGTGAATTGTAGGGGGACTCCGATCTCTCGACAATTCAGTCTCTCCATTTCTCGCACCTCCCTTTCTACGCTGTCGCGCGTCGCGAAGGGTAGGGGGTACTGCTTCACGTGGACGGGGTTGTTTGTGGTTAGTTGCAGATTGCAGTACACACAGTCGGTTTTGCCCGGGACGTCAGAAAAGATAGGTGCGTGTTTTCTAACAACACTTTGGACCTGTCTGGTCTGTTCAGCATTTAGTTTGTCTGAGAGTTTGACGTCCTTCTCCCCTTCTGATTTCCGTAGTTCGGGGGTAGGGATACTCCCATCGTCGCCCGACTCCAGGACACCGAATGTCGCATTGCACACGTTGGCTGGACGGCAGTCTCTCTCCTCGTACTTTTTTAGCAAGTTGGCGTGGAATATTTTCCTCCCGACGGCCGTATCAATGATATAGTCGGCCTCTCCTCTCTTCTCTCTGACCTCAAAAGGACCCTTCCACTGCAGGAGCAGCTTGTTGTTGTCGGTAGGGAGCAAGATCAATACCCTGTCTCCAGGGTGAAACTGTCGTTCCTTTGCCTTGCGGTTGTAAAGTTTCGCGTATCGTGCCCCTGCCTTCTCCAACTCCTCGTGTGCTATCCGGCAAGTTTCCTCCAGTCGGTTCCGAAGGTCGAAGATATGCTGATAGGTCGTCTTTGCTTCATCGCTGAGTTCGGTATTCGTCCACAGTTCCTTTAAGATCGCCAAGGGGCCTCTCACATGTCGGCCGTATAATAATTCAAAAGGCGAAAAGCCCATACTGGCCTGGGGGACTTCCCTGTAGGCGAAAAGGAGAGGCGCGAGGTAGCGGTCCCAATCTTTTGGCTTTTCTGCGCACATGCGCTTCAACATCAACTTCAAAGTTCCGTTGAACTTTTCCACCATGCCATTGGCCATGGGATGGTACGGGGTGGTGTGGAGCTGGCGCACGGAAAGAAGCCGAGCTACTTCCTTCATTAGGTCTGACGTGAAATTCGTGCCTCGATCACTCAGCACTTCGTTGGGGACGCCAAATCGGGAGAACATCTCGACCAAGGCCTCGGCCACTCGTTCTGTCTCTATGCTGGGTAGCGCCACGGCGTCCGGATAGCGGGTTGCATAATCCATCAGGGTTAGAATGTACCTGTTCCCGTGTTTTGAGGGTGGTTGTATAGGACCCACTATGTCGATAGCCACCCGCTTGAACGGGGTTTCAATTACGGGTGTCCTTCCAATTGGGACGCGTGGCACTTTTCCCTTAGGAACTGTGCACTGGCAAATATCGCAAGAAGCGACAAACCTTTTCACATCGGCCGTGATGCCCGGCCAATAGAATTCCTCAGCAATCCGATCCTTCGTCTTCTGGGTGCCCAAGTGGCCGGCCATTATACCGTCATGTGCCGTTTTTAACACCGCGTCTCGGTGGCACTTAGGCACGACGAGCTGACGCACTGACCGTCCGTTCTTCTCCGTGTAGCGCCGATAAAGCAGCCCGTCTCTCTGTGTGAATTCAACGCTTCCCTTCTCATTTGAGCATGTCTGCTTCTGGTTGATCCTTGTGAAACACTGCTTGAGCGTCTCATCATTTCTCTGCTCGTTCCCGTACCCGTCCTCGCCTGGTAACTCTGCCGTGGCCCCAGGAACCTGGAGTTGGGAAAACCCTCTCGACTGTGCCTGCGCCTGGGCGCGGGTGATAGCTGCCGCCACGGGTTCTTGTTTGGTCTTGGCCCCACCGGCGGATTCTTCGGTCTCGTCTTTCAGATCCTCCGGAGATCTTGCGCCTTCTATATTTCCCAAAATTAGGTCATATAGCGGCTCTCGCATACAAAGCGCTGTAAGGAGGCCAGTAAAGTACGGGGTGTCGACTTGGATTCGCGCCTCGGGTAGCATCTTGGCACTTCCGTCAACCAAGTAGACGAGGCTGCTGGCACCCGTTAGCTGTTCCTCGTTCACTAGGTCACTCCTTATGATCACCGTGTTGCACCCTGTGTCTCGCAACACTGATATGTCTTTCCCTCCCAGGGTCCCCGAAACCACCGGAAGGGCCCTGGCGAGAAATTTTGGTTGCGTCGCCATTATCGCGTTGACGACGGGAACCTTATCCCCATTTCTCAGCTCGAGATATTCGTCGGGTATATGATCCTGGTGAGCCACTTCGGTGGGGGCGTAAACGCACGATGCCTGGAGTCTATTAGAGCCCTCTCGGCAGTTGTATGAACGGTGACCCTTTCCACCACACGTGTAACAGACGATAGCCGCGTTGGCCGCGGGCTTGTAGCGGCATAGTTGGGGTGGATGGTTTCCGCGATTGCAGAGGTAACACCGCGGTATCTGCGGGTGACCGGTACCCCTCTTTGCAGTTTCCTGTCTCTCGGCAACGTCGGGACCATCTTTCTTTGTTTTCCCAAGGTTTGCTCCACCCTGAGCTTCCAAGAACTGGTCTGCCAGCTCTAGCATATCCTCTAAAGATTCTGATTTCCTCTCCTTTAAGCAAAGCGACAAATTCGGACCGCAACCATGCAAAAATCGCTCTTTGATCAGCAGTGCGCGAAGGGAAGTGAACTCCGTATTGGTTTTGGACAGTTCGACCCATCTATCGAAATAATGGCTTAGCCGAGCCGCATATTGGGTTGCCGTTTCACTCCCCACAGGTTTTTCGTTATTGAACTTGTCGCGAAACCCGTCTGCTGTGAAGCGAAAACGCTTCAGGAGAGCGGTCTTCATTTTTGTGTAATCTGCTGCATCGCTCGGCGGTAATCTACCGTAAACGCTAAGCGCTTCTCCGCTTAAACAAGTTGAAAGCGCGGTCGACCACTGGCTTTCGGGCCACTTCTGACCTTTGGCGATACTCTCAAATCGCCGGATAAATGCGTCCAAATCGTCCCTTCTTTCGTCGAAGGAAACGAGAAGCCTGCTAGTATTTATCCGTAAACTGTTCTCCTCCTGTACTTCCAGGTGCTCGTTGCTAGCCCTGCTCTCGTTGCCACTTTGATTAAGCTGAATCCTTAATTGTAACAACTGTATTTCGCGCTCGTCGGCTTCCTTCGCCGCCACTCGCTCTTTCTCTTTTTCCTCTCGGGCCAACGCCCGCTCTTCTCGGGCCTGCCCCTGCTGTTCCGCAACCCATGTCTTCAGCTCGGCGCCCTCTAGGCCCAACTGTTTGCCTATTTCTACCCACTTCTCGAACTCCATTCCCTCCAAAATGCGGCTACACTACCAAAAACCGAGCACTCGCAATTCGCATGCACGTGCATTCGACACTGCACAAGAATGTGTCAGTAGCACTACTTGATAAATATCCACGATTATCGTTCTCAGTTCACCGTGCTGCCCTCGTACGGAACGTCCTGTTCGCGGACGCCAGTTTATGTCACAGCTGTTCCCGATTCGTCGTCGGCGCGAAGTCAATCGACGGGGTAGACAAGCTGGTTGGTCGTTCCGTACGCAAGCGAGCACAGTGAAAAGAGTCAGAGTCGGAAGTAAACGAAAAAAACAAGATATTTATCGGCTGATAAATACACACAGATTAATAAAATACAATAATAAAAAAACACAAAACAGACTAACACACCTGAACTTAATCTAACACAATGATGAAGACAAATAAATACGAGCAGTGAACAGTAGATATAAAAATGAAACAGTGCGAGGATCAAATACACAAGAATACACTAAACACTAAAGCAAAGTTCAATAGAAATCAGAGTTCAAAAGAAAACAAATGGTGCCATACGCATGGCCGGGCAGCAGCAGCAAGTCCATAAACCGTGGAAGTCGGTGCACAAAGCTTTCCCGAAGAATGCTGGCGGTCCGATCTTGTCGAGGTGGATGCGAATTGCTGAGCTGGGTTTCCCGGGAGTCTAGATTGGACGTCTTCTCTCAAGCAGGTTGAGCTAACTTGATGCGAACTACCGTGAGCTTCGTTGCAGACGCTGGTTTGATGTCTCGTACGTCAACAAGTTCCTCGGAGTTCCGACGTGGCCAGGCGGCCCAGGCGATACTGGACGGCACTAGCCCCCCAACGGCTTCTCAGTTGTATGAACGGTGACCCTTTCCACCACACGTGTAACAGACGATAGCCGCGTTGGCCGCGGGCTTGTAGCGGCATAGTTGGGGTGGATAGTCCGATCTCGTCGAGTTGGATGCGAATTGCTGAGCTGGGTTTCCCGGGAGTCTAGATTGGACGTCTTCTCTCAAGCAGGTTGAGCTAACTTGATGCGAACTACCGTGAGCTTCGTTGCAGATGCTGGTTTGACGTCTCGTACGTCAACAAGTTCCTCGGAGTTCCGACGTGGCCAGGCGGCCCAGGCGATACTGGACGGCACTAGCCCCCCAACGGCTTCTCAGCAGCGCATAGGTTCAGCTTCTAGACTAATCAGCAGGGCCCAAAACATGCGCTTAAATAGCCTCTCCTTTCCCTAGTTCCCTAGGTAGGGAAACTGCCGCTATGTAGCGTTCTCCGAATTCAGCGCTCTTAGCTCCCAACAATCTTGGCCGCACTCTCACTATGGACGAAGAACCGCAGATTAGCCTCTCTCCCAATGTCAAGGGCCAAGGTTGAGCCCGGCACTACCACGTGGCCGTACGCGCACACTTCGGGGTCCGTAATCGGCGTGACGTGTCTGGAATCGAGATGGCAGCCCAAGCGGCCACGACGCTTTTGACGCCCGTAATTCGGCGTGTCGATGTCGAATGCATTGTACGCTGCACAGTCAGGAGCCCACGTTTTTGACACTCGTAATTCGGCGTGTCGATGTCGAATGCATTATACGCTGCACAGTCAGGAGCCCACGTGTTTGACGCTCGTAATTCGGCGTGTCGATGTCGAATGCATTATACGCTGCACAGGCAGGAGCCCACGTGTTTGACGCTCATAATTCGGCGTGTCGTTAATCAGCGTCCAAACCATTCGAAAATATGCCGCTCCGTGACAATATTATGTAAATTACATCTACTTCAATTGTGTTTTGACAGCGTTATACTTCATAAGTGAGAAATGTTTTGCACTACAAGCTTAAATTTTGCGCGCTACGCACACCAGTTGCTTGTGCTGCCCTTCTGGTGGCGTCACTGCATAGGTTCTCCAAATACATTACAGCACACTGCCCTGTACACCATACTCTGGCACTGTGCCCAAGCCATGCCCCCATTGCTGACCAACCAGTCCCAAAGTATATTTTACCATCAGCAAAATGTGCAGATTCTGGTGTGCCACTTGCCTCCTTGGCCTGCCTTCGCTCACCGGACACAAGCGTTGTCCCAAAACTGCCATCGTGACTGGTGCCACTGACTGCAGGAAATAGGCACCAAGCGACACTGGTGCCCACTTCCTGCAATCGTACTAGACCAACTTGCACAAACATTAATCTTTACATGCATGACAAGATTGATTTCAGACAATAACGAGGTAATGTTCTGTTGCGGACTTAGCCAAGGTCTGTTGCCATTGGCTGGATGGTGCCAGCCAAGAGTCATGGGCTCAACATTTCGACAACAGTGCTCAATATTTGCTCGCTTAGAAAAGAGGCTTTAAACTGAACACACGTGTAAATGATACTTTTAAGGATCCGAAGAACCCAGCATTCGTGACAACAGATAAAAAAAAAAAGAGGAAAATTCGCAGTGATGCTAAACAGAAAGGTGCAGGTTGCTAGGGAGAATAATTTTGTAAACCACAAATTTCCGCCACAGAAATATAAAAATGAGGAATTAAATTTGTGGGATGGGAACCTAACTGCATTTATGAAACTTATATTGGGAGCAATGAAGAAAAAGTCTTTCTGGCCAAGATGCATAAAGATGGTGATCCACTGTTACTAAAAAAGGCATAATTTCAAGGTTGATTCAAAAGACTTTTTTTGATTTTCTTTGAAATCATGAAGAAATGTTGATGCTTTTCTTAGCATTCTCTGTACGTGTGATTATCTTTTCTAGATGATACTGAAACCTGATTTCCATAGAAGTCTTCTCAAACAATACTGGCTACTGTTGAAGCTTGGATGAGTCAGTAAAGACCACAGAACATGGTCTGTCTTTGAGCCAGCTGCTCTTACAGTAGGCACATTGTTAATAGCAGCGCTCAACCCTTGATGCTACATGAAAGTGAGGCACTCACCCTTTTGATGGACCTGACATAAACCAGCCTCTTCTGGACGTCTTTGATGGACACCTCGCTGCTGCTGTCCGCTGCACAAGAGGAGCCCACAATGACAGAGAAGGCATGAAGCAACCAAGTTTTTGGCAATCCAACAAGTGCAGCTATGAGTGTGCACGTTTACAACAAGTCATCAGCAAAAATCCTTTTGCCATGGCTAGTCTCACAGACTGCGGGAAAAGAGTACAGCCATTCAATGAACAACACAGACTTCTTGCTCAACACATTATCAATGAACCACACACTTGGTGAACAATTTCACTGTTCATTGCATGTTGACTACACCAAACCTATGTACAGTATAGGTTATAGTGCAGCTTATAGTGCAGGAACGGATATAATACGGTCTTTTCAGACTCCCATTACTTTTCCCATAGCACTCTATGTATACGCGTATCACTTATAGTGCAGTTGCGGGACACGAAATACCAGTTACAGTGCGGCTGCCTGGAATTTCGGCAGTCAACCTAGATGGCAAACGCTCTCCTCAAGCCACAAACACCGTATTTACTCGAATCTAACGCGTACTTTTATTGCGATAGCAATTATATGGACACTTCAACCGGATTTCTGCCATCGGCGTCGCCATCGCCGTCGTCGTCGCCGTCGCCGTCAGGTTCCCTATAGATAAAATCTTCACCGCGCGCCGTATGCCCGAGCGGAAGCGTGCGGGGACGCGCGCTATCACGGAGAGCGAACGCACTCATCTCCCACGCGCAAGCAAGGAAGCAGGAAGCCAGCGCCGGAGGGAGCGGGGGGGACTCTGCCAACAACTGCGCTCGTCGCTCGTCCGCACCGTCTCTTATCTCCCCACGGCTCTGACCTTTATGCGCCGTGCATTCGCCGCTCAGTTTCCGTTTAAGCGATAGACCGCATGTACCTTCGCCCGCTGCGGCGTATGCTTGCTGCCAGCGTTTTGACAGTCGTTGTCTGCAGTCATTCAGTGTGATCTATTCATGTTTGTTTGTGCGCGCTCACACCACGCTTGTTCATTCAGTTAGTAATAGTCGGGCCACATTTTCCAACGCACGCTACACATGCAATGCTGCCCGGATCGGCAGTGCAGCGCTACAGGTGTGTCCCTTCGCACGCGCTGCCCACGGGAAGCGCTTCTCATCAACACCACCGTTTCACAAGCGCCTTCTCGTGGTCATCGAGTCTCTCTTCATGTCGGTCTACTTACGGCGCAGCACACCTGCTTACTTAATCAGCTCATGTTTACTACAATTCACATTGCTACCAAAGCCGCTCACCTTACTTCGTATGACATTGCTGTGTTGCTATCGCATTCATTGCTTCGCCCTTAGGGCGAAACTGTGACATTTTTTTTTTCCAATAAAACAGGTCGAAAAATTGCGTGCGCGTTAGAATCGAGTACGACCCTAAATTTGCGTTACCATATAGTCGTCAGCATTTCAAAATGGCCGCCTTGCACGCGCGTCAAGCCTAGCTACTCTCGAGCCTAGCTACCGTAGCTTCCTCCATGTGCTGCAGTACACATGCTTAGGCAATAATCTACTGTCTGTCTTCACGTTCTCTGCATCTGCTCCATCAGCATGAAGTACCGAGTTCATCGTGTAAAAGGAAAGTGATCATGTGTGCGGAGACGGACGGAAACCGGGCCGCATCACGGGCGTTCGGAGAATCCGAAACTTGCGTTCGGGACTGGCGCAAACAGAAGGAGAGAATTTTCGCCAGCAAAGCAATGCGGAATGGTTTCAGTGGACCGAAGCAGGACGCAATCTGCGACGATCCACTTCGGCGATACGATCGCCTTGGCCCTATCTTGAAAGCAATCTGCGATGGGGAAAGTCCGCCGCACGCCGTGTTTTCGCCGCTTATAGGTCGCATTGAAGCGAGAGGCATGATAGCACGAAGGTCAATTCACTCGCCGAGCTTCGTCACTCGAGCGTTTTGACAAGTTCATTTCCGCGGTCAACGAACGAGATGTGTTTATGTTTGCTTGTGCGTGCATGACACCATGCTTGTTAATTTATTTAGTAGGCGAATACGGAACCTAGAGCACTGTGACAGCGATGGCAGAAATGAGCCTGGAGTGTCCATTATCCCAATAAAATAGTTGTTTTGGTTATAGTGTGGTACCGCTTATAGTGCGGATATTCGCGACTCCGGCGACTTACGTTATAAGCGGTCTACACCATATCTGCAATGCAACTGATGCCAAAACATGTAAACTTCATTCTGTTTCTGACTGAGCAGTGCCTCAGCATGCCCCATAGCTTTTTCTACACTGCAAGTAGACTATGAGCCAGAGTAGACATCTGGATAGACACTGCAATGGATTAATGAAACAAGCTCCATGATTTCTGTACTCATACCACCTGCTGCAAACAAATTGTCATCAGTGGGAAAAAGAGTACTCATTCTCAAACACCCTGGTCTGGCTCCAAACGGCAGGGCACCAATCTTCCAATCATTGCAAAGCACCTTTTTAACAGTGAAGCTGTGTAAGCTGGAGGTAATCCGGTGGTGTACGCAGAAAACCCTTCCACCTGGTGATGACGTCACGGGCGTCGCCTAGCAACAGAACGTGGGCCACCTCCTTGGCCCAGCTGCACCTCCTTGGCCCAGCTGCACCGCCACCTCCTCACCCCGCCGCCACTCCCGCCACAGCGCCACCTAGCGACGCATTGCCTAACCTCCACAGCAGCGCCGCTTGCTCCTCCACCGCAGCTCTGCCTAGCTTCACCCCACAGCCGCGCGGGAGCAAAGCTAGGCAATGACCTCACTCCAGAGTATATAGTTCCACATCGCCAAGGCGCGGAGACACACTTTGCCTCGTGAGGTTACCTGCCAAGCCGCCACCAGAGGCATCGGCTGCAGCGACGGACACCGGGCACGACCGCGGGGAAACGCGGTCGGTGTCCGGCAGCAGCTCTACACGTCCCACTACTTAAGAGAAGTGAAATTTGTGGGAATCCTCGGGTCCCATAACCGCCGCACGGGCAGCGAACGTCGCGTCAAGCGCATGCGTGACAGGGAGAGTTGGGAGAGGGGAAGCTTTCCTTCCGCGGGCGGCGCGCGGGAATCGCAAGCGCTATCAGCGCCACCGGGTGGGTCACGTGAGATCCCGCTGATATCGCCCGGGTCTCTTTGGTCTCCAGCAAGCGGCAAGTCTCAGCCGTCGCTCCTGTATTCCCGCACGTGGTTAGTCAACCGCGTTCTTGCCGCGGCAAACGCCGCGGCCCCCCGTATTCCCCAGTTGGTAAGTCGGAAGCCCTTCTTTACCTAGTGTATTATTCTCTTTAAGGGAACCCTCAGCGATGTCAACTATAGCTAGCTGGCCTGCTCGAAGTGTTAGTTGCAGTCATAATAAATGCTTTCCGAGTGTACACGTGGTTGTCGTCTATTGTTTCCTCGAGCTTGTACCGGACCGCGGTTGATGCGCAGGCATGCGCCAACCGCGGGGCTCGGTGTGTCGAGGCAGAGGGCCGTTGGCATCCCCCCATATCCTGACAAATTCTACACTGGAATGATGAGCGACAACGGAGCCAATGTGGAAGAAGACTACGACGAATGCGGGAGCAATGGCACCGAAGGGCGCCAACGTGCCAGCTGTGGAAGAAGATGAAGACGCTCGAGAGAGAACCAAGTGAAAGCGAATGAAAAGCCAACTTAAAGCTGGGGAAGGGCCGCCAGCTACTTCGCAGCACTAGTGTGAAGCTGCCCCCATTTTTTTTTATTTCACTCTTTGCCCTTCTACAAAGTTAAGCTGCATCGCCTCTTTAATTGGGAATTGCAAAGTGCACATAGGGCCGAGCTAACATGAAATTCACAGCGTCATGACTGCTCACTGTATTCCAATATTGTTGATAAAGGTAACATCATAAAGAACTGTACTTGTTTCTAATTGAAATGTTTTCATGTCAGTCCCCTCCGTTTTTTTAGTGCAACCTGGTTATAATGACGGAATTTTCTTGGCAATTGAATATTTTTGCAAGTGGGTTCGACTGTTTTCTTTTGAAACACTAAGGCACAAAGACACAGTTAGCCCAACTTTTTGTTGTATGGCAGAGATCCAATGCTGCCATTGGACATGGTCTACAGTCACCGAGAACCAGACAAAAAAAAGGAGAGTTCAACTACCGTGCACTGGAGTGCTAACGGCTGCAAAGAGCTCGCAGTTCATGACGTGAATGTCACACAGTTTCCTTAGCTACAGTACGGCAGAGATAGCAAGGAAGGAATGTTGTATGTGGACACTAGTCGAAGCAAAGAGAGAGCTTGCCCCCTGGCAACGGTGAAGCAGTGTGTCAATTTTTAAAATTTCCTCTAACAATGAACCAATCCGAAAAATTTGTGCGGTAAAATGGCACTTGAGAATTTCCCGGGTACAATTGAAATTTCTGGAGGGGCACACAAGGCATGGGAGCAAAAACTACTCTCAACATGAGCGCACATGCGACTCACCCTGCTGTGTGTCGCCATCGGCGGCGTCTCGCTTGTGCTTCTGGGAGAGCTGCTGCCGGGCCAGCGTGAAGGACTGCCGGATGGCATCTCTGATCTGCACATCATCCAGACACCTTGCAAGGAGAGCAGCACAAGCACACACACAGCTCTTTGCAAACCCCTACAGAGCCAGGCATCCAGTGAGGGCAACTGTCAAGCCTTGCACGACAAGCATTCCAGACTGGCTAAGCCTCACTTTGAACACCATGTCAGCTTTGACTACCAAGTTTCAATGACAAGAGTTACAACAGCATCAGCTGCTTGTTTTGGGTGAGTTGGTTCATACTGAATAATGTAGGTACAGTGCAACAATTTTTGGAAGGAAACAAAGTGACAGGAAAGAACGCTGACTTTTAAGTGGGTTTATTGAAGAGTTGTTTTATGCTTTCCTTTGACTGAGCGTTGCACAAGCTCTTGGTGCATGTTATCAACCTATCTTTGGTCCTACTAGCCAATTCCTACAACTAATAGAGGCGTGCGAATATTCAAAACTTTCGAATAACATCTCGAATAGTATCCTATTTGATTCTTGAGGCCGAATCACGAGATCAAATCAAATAGTATCCTATTCAATTCAGTCTTTGAATCGAATAGTCACTACTTGTAAATGAGAATAATTTTCGAATACTTTATCAGAACGTCAACTGCACCCAAATAAACATAAAAATGGAGCATAATTAGGGTAAATTATCACCCTGCAGACATGGTATAGACATAAAGCATGAGACCTTGAGTGGGCTACATCACTTTGGTAGTCACACTAATATACAGGCTGTACAGCGATCATTTGCACTCTTTGAAGAACCCTGTGCAACTTGTTTGCTTCTAATGCTCCATTTGTGCTTTTCATTAATGCTTCATAATGCATTACGTAATGACAGAAACATGCTCACTAAAGGGATGTGAACATCGTTTTATATTAATTGTGATAACGGCTGTTCATTATTTGAAAAGTATTCAATATTTGTTTCGATCTGTATTCGATTCAGTTTCAAAAACCACTACTTGCATACCCCTAACTAAAGCCTCGACACTGACCTTTGAGAGAGAAACTTCATTTGAAAAATGGCAAAGGGGATAAAAGGGGGAAGCTTGATGGGTGGGGCCCTTCGTCCAAGGCTCCATTGGCCTGGTGCAGACCTAGGAGTGCACGTTGCACTCCCACGGGTTTGCATAGGTCCCTATATGCCTCAAAGCTTTCTCCATCTCAGCAGGAAAAGCATGTTTCCACCAATGGAAACAGCCTTGGCACAGGGCTCACCATTGCGCAGTCACAAGCTGGACGGCACATGGTGTTCGCGTCAGGCACTTGCCCTTTCCATCCACAAACATGGGGGCATCCATAGAAGGAATGGCTTGAGAGCTGATCACTTCCTCAGAAGCAACATTTAACATTAGTAAACTACAAATGATTATGTAAGCAGTCATTTTCTTTCACATTATATAAATGACCAAGACAAATTACTGCTATTCTTAGTTCAGTTGTCAATTTTACGAACTTGAGCATAAAACAGCAAGCTGTCAATACTGTTCACCTAGTGGATGAAAAATAATCTGCATTTTGAAGGTAATCATTACAAGCCAACTGATATTCTCATTTATTCAAATTAATACTCGGGATAGATATTAGCAACAAAATGCATGTTAGCACAACATTTGGTTTGCTGTTAATCTTGATTTTATCACAGCTGCAGTGGCACTGCAAGCACCGCTTCGGAATCTCTGAAGCCCTCCCCCAATGCCGTCTTCCCCTCTCGTATCTCCTGTAATTGCCTGCATGGCACAGCGCACCAGTGTTCGGTGTAGTGGCACAATGGTGCGAGAGATGACGCTGGTGTAGCGCTGCTAATGCCACCTGGCGGCAAAATTATTCGGGCCCACAAAAGGGAGTAGCCTCTCTCTCGGGCTTGGGGTAGGCGAGCTGCACGGGCGTTTCACGTGTGTGCCGACCCGCTATGCAGGACCGTCCCGAGAAAGACTTCAGAGCACGGCACCAGGATGGATGAACTCGATCGTTTTAGCGCGACACTGTTCACATGACTGTGCACGTGAACAATTAGGCGTTGGTGCCCAGCATGGGGGTGAACATATTCGTCGCTATCCTGTTGAGGTGAGTCGCACTTTCTCGATTCGTCAGCACCCGTCGGCACGTTCTATAGGTTGGGCTTTGGGTAGCTGGCACTGATGTAGGAAAGGTGCAAAGGTGCAATAAATGTCCTTGTGATTGTTTGCACTACTGTGTTGCCGTTCCATTGTCCTGAGAGCATGTTTTAGACGCCACAAGTTTTAAAACTCTATATAAAAGTACAAGAAATGTCATGCATGTCAACAAACATGGGTATAGTGTAATCATTAACCACAGTGCAAATAAGAAACAAGAAAGCACATGAAACAAGCAAAGAGTTAAAGAAAATCTCTGCTTGAACAAAAGGCAATTACAAATGAAGGCAAGCCTAAATTTTAATTGAGGCCATGACCGACAACCAATGTTCTAGTAAGTCTAGATGAACCTGCAAAGCAACTTTCTTCCAGAACTGCCTGATTTACAATACAGTACACAAAAGGCACAACAGCTCTGCACAAAGCACCCAAGGTTCGACATCTCACCTGTGATGTGACACCCCGCCGAGTTCCTGGTGAAAGTGCTCCGTCTTCAATGACACCGGATATTGGAGAGCTCTGAAAGATAGACACCAACAATCTCAAAATGCAGCCAAGTATTTTCAGGCACAAAAAAAAAGAGTACTCTGCAATGCAGCCAAAGGAGGAGTCTTCGGGTGCTCTGTGTAGAGAAGCTAAAGCCCAATTTCAACAATGCTGGACAGGCAGCATTGCACAAATGATGATTACAAGAACGTGTGCAGACTTGTTTCAAACTTTTCTTGTGCTAGCGTGAAGAAACAACTTGAACAAGGCGGAACAGGTGAAGTGTACACCGTCAAACAACCAATGAAGAAACAGTCATAAACATGCAATGCGTGACTTCAACTGCTGCTCAGAAAATCCACTCCTTGACTGGCCAAGCTTATAAAAGGAGCTCTGACTCACTAGCCTGCGGTTCCGAATAACATGGCACACGTTTCCAAGATTTCCCTATTTGTTTTTATCCACAATCTTGCTAGAATTGAAATGTCAACAAAAATGGGTTTGCATTTGCATCTTGCGCAGTGCACTGAGAGGTTTCCCAGTGCAATAAAAATTTAACCTTACCAATTAGCCCGATTTCAAGCGATGCTGTCTTGTGTCTGTGTTTAACACTATCACTGCAAACGCTTGACACAACAAATTTGAAATTACACAAGCAACACAACCTGTATCATACAATGGCAAGAATCACTGACATAAGGACACAGAGACACTATACGCAGGCAATCGACATTTGCAACTACTTGTATCAGTACACGGCAAGTTCAACACTTTACAAAATCTAAAGTAAAGCATTTCATTCAGGTAGCTTGTTCAGAGTGATTGCATGTGCCCGTCATCGACCAATGTATCGAGAAATGGGCTTTGCAGCAAGTGTTGCACAGCCTACCATAAGGATCTTTCTCCCCCACATTTTTTAACTGCTGTTCCACTTCATCCCCAATGACCGTACAAAGAGTGCATAAGTTGTAAATCAATCACCATTTTAACTGGCAACAGAAAGTGTCCCCTGTGCAATAGACCTGAAAGTTCATCACATTATCCACATTTCCCATCATTATAATGCAGATTTCCAATGAATAGACTATTTTTATGTTGCAGGATCCTATAAGTAATGTGTCCAGGACTTTCCTTTTTGGTTAACATTGAATGTTCACAGTTGTTTTTGTGTTTCTTACTTCTTTGGAAAGATAAGCATGGCAATGTCATCAGCTATGATGATGATAAAGTAAAGGCAGCAGTGGAATTCTATACACAGAGTGCAGTACCCAGAGAAGCCACGTAACCCTGACTGGAATTACCAATGAACAGGATTCAATGTCCCACATGTAACTAGCGATGAAGTTAGAAGGGCTTTGCAAGGTATTTCCAGGACTGAAGCAGCAGGAGCATATCAAATAACAGTCGTTTGATAAACGATGGAGGAGATGTTATACTCAAAGACCTTGCGACCGTTTATATGCAATGCCTTAAGTGTACCGGATACTTCAAAGAATGCCAACATCGTATTAATCTATAAAAATGGAGAAGTTAAAGAATTGAAGAACTATACGCATATTAATCGCTTTCTGTATTGCAGAAAATATTCACAAGAAGTTTATTGATTGGAAAATGCAGAGAGGTCGGCCAGAAAATGGAGTACCGTATTTTCCAAGCTATAAGTCGCACCTCTGTATAAGTCACCCCCCCCCCCCTCAAAATGGCAGTTGTTCCTAAGAAAAACGTATATAAGTCGCACCGGTGCATAAGACGCACCTGTTTGTTTGTTCGGTAAGCGATTAAAAAAGATTAGCATACCTGCCAACCTAGCAACATGAAAATTCGGGAGACCGCCGCTCAAGGGGAGGGGGGTCAACAAAAATTTTGCCACCGTGCGACACAGCGCACATGGTGGAGAGTACATACTTGTCACCTCTCCCCAAAGTGACAAAGCACGGAAAGTCAGTCGTATATCATATCATAAATACTTGCAAGTACTTATTTTTGCCTTATGAAAGCGCCATCTATCGCTTTAACTAAACTCAGGGCAACAAAGAGTAGTTTGGCATTCCGCACTTCACTCGACAACCTGACAAAGCCAAGAGCGTAGCGCACTCACGACCGATTAACGACTGGATTGATAAAAACACGTGAGCCAGCCAGAGACGAGCCAATCCAGAAAATCCCATATGGCAGCGCCCGTCGGTTGCTTGCGTTCACGGTGGTGCTGGTGGCCGCTACCACGATTCAAGGTGCATGCTGGTGACTAACTGCTCCCGCGCTGCTTTTTTGCATGGTTATATTACAAGGCGTAATATGGTTATAGCGATAAGGCGTTAAAAAAAAGCAGAACGAAAAAAAAAAAAACGCTGTGCTGTGGCGACTACTTTTCGGGAGATTTGCGGTTGCATCCATACAATCGGGAGATGTGAGCAAAATTCGGGAGGCTCCCGGACAATTCGGGAGAGTTGGCAGGTACGGATTAGTGACGTTTCACTCTGTGATCGCGAGTCAGGCGCAAGCGCATGGGTGCCATTCCTATATAACTTGTGATAGCAATGATATAGACACTCCAGGCACATTTCTGCAGTGGTGGTCGCCGCGATGTTCTGTATAAAGTCCAAGGGCGATAACATCATCCCTGCGTGCCATATGCCGTATGTGTAACTGAAAGCGTGCGATGGCAAGCCGAATTGCGCACAAGGGAGGAAAGCGGGAAGGCAGAGCAGAAGGAAGTGGTGGTCGCTTGTACTGTAGCAACTGCGTAGTTTGCGCAGCAGCACACACCATATCTTGAAAGCGATCTGCAGATGTGACAACTTCGGGGACGGTCGAGTCACAGTCGGCTTGCCGCCGCTTGCGTTGCTGCTCCGTCCTCACACGGCGCTCGGGAACTCAATCACGAGAAGAACCCGGTACCTCAATAGCGCACACAGAACCCGTAGCGATTAAGCAGCAGAGTAGGTCAACCCAGCGTGCTTCGCGTGGCCATAGCCTCCAATCTGATTTTGACAGCAGTTTTTCCGAAAAAAAAATTAAAATGCACATATGTCGCACAGTTCTATAAGATGCACCAACGAAAAAAATTTTTTAAATGCAGCTTATACACCGGAAAATACAGTATTTCGTCTGCTACTCTACGCAAGGGAAGGGGAAGAAAGAGGGTCACAATGGGGGATGATGCGAGGTGACATAACACAACGCATAAGTGGTACAAGCACGAGTCCAGGTTCGTGTCGCCTAAGAAACGTGACGGAGCACACATTGCCTCTATCGTCTGCCAACTCTCCGGCCATGCGCCTAGCAGGAGGTCCTCCGACAGTGGTCTATTGTCTAAATATGCCTCAAGGTACCTGCCAGTGTCAGTCTTTCGCACGCATACACAGGGCACACCACAAGCACATGGTCTATAGTCTCTACAACGCCACATGCTGAACAGTCCGGGGAGTCTGCCCATCCAATGATGTGCAAGTACTTGCGCGTGAAAGCGACGCCTAATCGTAGTCTGTGTATCAGGCAGTTATGAGGGCGTGGAATCCCACGCAGAACGGAAAAGTGCCTAATGGGATCTTGCCTTTAAAGGCGGACGTGGCGAGTGGTTGGCTGGGTTCAGTATCTTCTCGTCGCACTCCTCATTAATTCTGACAGGAGGCATGTGATGTCCGGTGTAAAGAATGGCACAACAGTTCGCAGGCCCTTGCCGAGGACACACTTTGCTTCAGCATCGGCAATCTCATTGATGATTAGTGCGGTTTTATGGCGCAAGGGCCACGGAAGGCCAAAGAACGCCAGGCAATGGTATGATGTATTCAATGTAGTGGTCAATGTCAAGTGGTATATGTAACGCGGCTGTAAAGTGGCCTAAAAGCATTCGCTGTAAAATGCATAAAATTTATGTTTAAATAAAATTATGACAGTGATGTATGAGACGTACACTGATATGTTGGACGAAAATAAAAGATATGCTTCGAATAGGTGATATTATAAAAAATGTGACTTTCACTAGCACTACTGCCTCATCAGGGCCCCTTGAGAATAAGGGCCTGCAGGCGTGCGCTGTACTAAACGCTACCATCGCAACAGCAGCTTCTCAAGAGAGGCCGCGCTACGAATTCTTGGGGCTGATAACGTTAGTAAGTGGACTTCATTGAAAAAATCTAGTACTGATTTCATGTTAAATAGCAGTTCATTACCAAAAAACATTGCTGGATGAAGAGGAATAGATTGTCTGTACGGAAGAGAAAAGTGTTTTTTTCCTTTCAGCGTCTGCTTCCTGACACTCCAGTAAGACATCAATGACGGTCAACCTCTCCCTACATTTCCCACAGATTGGAGGTTCATCGCCGGTCAACAAGCGGTTGTGTGTGCCGTACGTGCGTCCTATTCTCAGTCAAGTTAAGATGACATCGGCTTTCCACGATTTTGTTGTCGATAGTCAAAAGCTTAACTGAGGTTTAATTAGGTGAAGCTTATTAGATGTTTCAGCATCCCAAAGGTGTTGCCAATAGCTTCTTAGTTTTCTCCGCAGCAAAGGTTTCAAATCTATAGCTGTGACAGCCATAGGAGCGTTGCGAGGTTTCGTTGCTGTAGATGTAGCGAGTTCATCAGCATGCACATTCCCCTGAATGCCTCTGTGGCCAGGAACCCAGCATATTACGAATTCAGCAGCATAAATAGGGCACAGTAGCAAATAGAGTTCAATTACTACAGGATTTCTGTGCTTTTGTAGCGACATTAAAGCCTTAACTATGCTTAATGAATCTGTAAATATAATTGCCTTCTCTAAATTTATATGCATGACATGTTTTACAGCCGACAATAATGCATAGGCCTCAGCCGCGAAGATGCTCGTTAGTGGGTGCAGAACGTCCAATTCCAAAAATGATGGTCCAACTGCTGCATAGGACACGCCCGCATAAGACTGATGCATGAGTGTAAAATTCCATGCAAGAGTATTTCGCTTGCAGTTCTAGGAAGTGCATTCGAATGTATTCTTCTGGAGCGTGCTTCGAGACTTGCACAAATGACGTGTCACATTCTACGATTTCCCAGTGCCGCGGCGATAAGGACCTTGCTGGGGTCTTTAGACGGTGTTCTAGAAGCAAGACACCCATTTCTTCACTAAGCCTCCTAACACGCAGAGAGAAGGGTTCTCTGAATGTGGGGCGATTACTAAACAACGTAGCACACGTCATGTCATTTACAGTTGCGTAGCAAGGATGTTGAGGGTTTGAATGCACTTTCAGGAAATACGTAAAACTAGAATGTAATCTTTGAAGTGCAAGTGACCACTGATTTGATTCCACATACAGACTTGGTACAGGACTTGTCCTGAAGGCACCTGTGGTCAGGCGGATGCCTAAATGGTGAATGGCTTCCAGTATCTTTAACGCGCTGGGTGCACCCGAGTGATAGACTACAGCGCCATAATCCAAACGGGATAGTATGAGGCTCTTGTACAGGTTTATAGACACTTCCTATCACTACCCCATGTTGTATGTGACAAATGTTTAAGAATATTCATTGTTTTTAAGCATTTATTGTTAACATATTTAATGTGGGCTATGAAGGATAGCTTGGAGTCAAGCATGACACCCAACAATTTGTGCTCCGTGTGCAGAGGTATGCGGTGTCCATTGAGTTCAATATCAACATCTGGGACCAGGCCCCCTTTTTTGTAAAAAGGATGCAGGAGCTTTTCTGAGGATTTAGCTTAAACCCGTTTTCATTAGCCCATTTTCACAACCTGTTCAGGCCAAGCTGAACCTGTCGCTCGCAAATTGCGAGATTACACAATTTGAAATCTATTTGCACATCATCAACGTATACTGAATAAAACATGGATGCGGGTAAAGAATTCATTTTCACTGTAAAAAGAGTACAGCTTAGTACGCCGCCCTGTGGCACCCCAGTTTCCTGGAGAAATGGCCTGGGGAGAGCATTTCCAATTTTGACAGGGAATATGCCGTTTGACAAATAGCTTGTTCCACGATGTTAAGCATGTTTCCATGAATACCCATGTCTGACAAATCTTGCAATATCCTGTAGCGCCACGTCGTGTCATACGCCTTTTCCATGTTGAGAAATATGGACAAGAAGTACTACTAATGAATGAAGGCCTCACGTGTGTGACTCTATGCGCACTAGATGGTCGGTTGCAGAGAGACCTTCCCTGAAACCACACTGATAAGGGTCAAGCATTTTGTGAGATTCGAGGAAATGTAACAAACGCCGATTTGTCATCTTCTCAAATAGCTTGCAAAGACAACTTGTAAGCGCTATCGGACAGTAACTATTAACTGAAGATGGATCTTTACCTTGTTTCAATATCAGAATTACAACAGCCTCTCTCCACGTTGAAGGAACGTATCCAGAAGCCCAAATGGTGTTAAAAAGTGCAAGAAGTGTTATTTGTGTGTCTTTGTGCAAGTTTTTTAAGATGTCATATACAATCCTGTCAGCTCCGGGTGCAGAGCTCTGACATGCGTTTAATGAGGCTTTCAGCTCGGCAACGCTGAAAGGACGGTTATAGGATTCATTCTGTCGGCATTTCCGACCTAATATTTTACGTTCCGCTATTTCTTTATATCTAAGGAATGGCCTAGAATAATTACTTTAGCTAGAGACTGTCTCGAAGCAGGGAAGAAGTTTGGGCGTGTTCGTAGGTCATTGTAATTTTAACTGGGATCATCATCATCATCATCATCAGCCTATATTTATGTCCACTGCAGGATGAAGGCCTCTCCCTGCGATCTCCAATTACCCCTGTCTTGCGCTAGCGTATTCCAACTTGCGCCTGCGAATTTCCTAACCTCATCTGGGATACATAGCGCTAAAACGACACAAGGACGAAGAAGAACACAGGACGAGCGCTAACTTTCAACAATTGAATTATTGCAGGTGGCAAGCATATATATACTCACAGGGAAGGCACTACAAAAGACACACTGAAGGAAAGAAGAAAAGGAAAAAAAGCCATGTGGCTACTATGACAAAAAGTTCAAGCTTTCTTGGATAAAATAGACGGCGTGCTAACACAATCATCACCTCCTCTAGCTATCTCTGCTGCTTCGATAATTTCCCTCGTTATCTTATTCCTGTGGCAATACACAACAACAGTTTGTTTTAAGAGAGGGTAGCATGGTTCCTTCGCATCACATTTTCTACAGTGGGCAGCCAGGTGCCCGTCTATAGTGGTGCTCTCTGCTTTATTACTATGCTCCACCAGACGCAGGTTTAAACATCTGCCCATCTGACCCACGCAGAACTTCCCACACAAAAGTGGAATCGTATACACAACGTTCCGAGTGCATGTAACAAAAGGTTCCTTATGTGCAGTAGTGCAAACTGGCTTCCACTTCCTCGTAGACTGCCTCAGAGACTGCCTTGCTCAGAGACTGCCTAGAAATGTTTTTCACCGCCAAGACCCATAAGGATGACTGTCCGTTTCGTGTCATTGTCTTCGAATCTGGGACATGGTAGAAGTGCGTCGCGGAATTACTGCAAACTAACCTGAGACTCCTCGACATGGTGGATCCGTTCCTTACCAAAGATTCTTCAGCCGTAATTGACTTTTTAAATGTAGCTGACAGCGAGTGTTTAACTGCATTTTCTGTCGACATAAAAGATTTGCATTATTTTTTGCCACATGAAGGTTTGCTCTCCAGCGTAGAGGCGGCAATAGACAAGCACGGCGCTGTCCTTTTTTCTAACGCTTGTGGTGTTAGTGGGGCAAGGTTTTTAGAGCTCTTATCATTTTATTTGAGGTCCACGTTCGTTGAATTTTACAGTACCATTTACCTGCAAAAGCAGGGTGTTTGCATAGGCTCATGCATAGCCCCCATATTAAGTGATTTGTCTTTAGCTCGTTGTGACAAAGCTATTTCTGCATGGCTGGGGGACTTGGGCGTTGTAAAGGTTTTTAGATGTGTGGATGATTTCTTGGTTTTTATAGATAGATCACGTGTTGATCCGGCGGCCAGCTGTCATGTAGACAGCTGTTTAGGTTGTTCAAACCCTGCTGTTGATAGCATTCTTGCCGTGTTCAATGAGTATTACAGGCCACTTACGTTCACCACTGAATTTCCTGCGCAGGGTAATATCAGGTTTTTAGATTTGCGTTTGCAATTCAAAGCTGTACACGTGTGTTGGGTGTATGAGCCCAGAGCAAACAAGCCGCCCTTAGGGTACGGTTCTGCATACTCAAAACTCATAAAAAGAAGTATTGTACGTTCTTTCTTGTCATGCGCTCTTTCTAAGTCTTGTACCCACATGCTCGATGAAGAACTTAGTAAGCAGGTGGCTCGTTTGGAAGCAGTGAACTATCCGAGACATATCATTATCTCGGTTGCTGAAAGCCTGCATCATCGAAGGAAGGCAACTTCACGCCTGAGTGAAGAGCAGAGAGCAGATGACGAAAGAAGAAAGAACTAAGGGACAAACAAAAGGTGGCTGTAATTCCCTACTTTCATAGGGTTTCCCACAACCTAAAAAAGGTAGGGCAACGGTTGGGTGTAAACATTGTTTTGCAGCACCTAACAAACTTTTGAGTTTGAGCGGGCTGAGCTGTCCTACGAGGAAGCGGAAGCCAGTTTGCGCTACTGCACATAGGGAACCTTTTGTTACATGCACTCGGAACGTTGTGTACAAGATTCCACTTTCGTGTGGGAAGTACTACGTGGGCCAGATGGGCAGATGTTTAAACGTGCGTCTGGCAGAGCATAGTAATAAAGTAGAGAGCACCGCAGTAGATGGGCACCTGGCTGCGCACTGTAGAAAATGTGACGCGAAGGAACCATGCTACCCTCTCTTAAAACAAACTGTTGTTGTGTATCGCCGCAGGAATAAGATAACGAGAGAAATTGTCGAAGCAGCAGAGATAGCTAGAGGAGGTGATGATTGTGTTAGCACGCCGTCTATTCTTTTATCCAAGAAAGAGCTTGAACTTTTTGGCATAGTAGCCACATGACTGTCTTTCCTGTTCTTCTTTCCTTCAGTGCATCTTTTGCAGTGCCTTCCCTGTGAGTATATATATGCTTGCCATCTGCAATAAATCAATTGTTGAAAGTTAGCGCTCGTCCTGTGTTCTTCTTTGTCCTTGTGTCATTTTAGCGCTATGTATCCCAGTTAAAATTACAACGGTCTCGAAGTGCTCCTCAAGGGCGTTTGTCTGCTCTTCCACGGTATTCCCTTGATCATCGACCAAGGGTAATGGCTGGGCCTGCTGCCCGTTAAGTCTCCTAAGCCCATTCCAAACTTTCGTCTCCTGTGTGTAGGAATTTATGCCCAAGAGAAATCTCTCCCAGCTCATTCTCATTGCCTGTCGCCTCGTCCACCTTTCCTGCAATTTGATGTTTTTAAATTCTACTAGATTTTCTGCAGTTGGTGATCGATGCAGTGTGTTCCATGCCTTATTTTGCTTCTTTCGTGCCTGTCTGCACTCCTCATTCCACCATGGAACGACCATTTGTTTGAGGTATGCACTTTTCTGAGGCATTGATAATAAAAGCTGTAAAATACCGTACTGGTCATCAATATTAAAATAACGATAAAAATCTTGTGTTAAGCAAGTTGATTCATTAAACTGCTTCCAATCAGCCGTTGCAAGCTTCCATCGAGGCATATGTGGTGAACAGTCATGTTGCTCTACTAGCTTAAGTATGATAGGGAAATGGTCACTCCCTAGTGGATTTTTGATTACCTCCCATTTCAGGTCAGGAATTAGTGAAGCAGAGCCAATGGCCAGATCAATGGATGAGTATGAGTTATGCGTGAATTTAAAATATATGGGTTCTTTTTTATTAAAAAGGCATGCAGCAGAGCTTACAAGAAAATTTTCTACAAGCCGGCCTCTAGTGTCACACCGGGCATCTCCCCACAGACTGTTGTGGGCATTGAAATCACCTACGATCATGTAGGGTTCAGGAAGCCGATTCACTAGGCAATAGAAATCTGTTTTTTTTTTTTTTTTTACGTTGTTGATTAGGTGGAAGTATAAGTAGCAGATTGTAACTAACTTGTTAAATAAGATTGCTTGTGCGGGTACTGCCTCAAGAGGCGTCCAAAGTTCAAAAGAGCGACATGCTACACTTATCAACTATGATGGCTACACCACCGGACGAGGCGTTAGCATCATCACAATCTTTCTTCGGCCATCTCATTAACATTGAGCCCACAGTGTCCCAGGATCCATTGGAACACTATTCGGTGGTGTTTTTCTTGAGTGGATGAAAGGAGCTCGGTGATCTGCAGTGCCAGAGCCTGATATGCGGTGTGGCACAGGAAGCATCCCAAAATTTGCAGCGCGTGTTTCGAGTTCATGAAAATGCACCACTCTTGAGGTTGTTCCTCACAGATGTGGCGAATCGCTTCCCGAATAGCCACAAGCTCTGCAGCGGTTGATGTAGAATTATGATCTAGAATGAAACCTCGAGTCATCTGCTGGGCTGATATCACCACAGCTGCTGTATATGCCTTAGGTGACGTGGATCCGTCTCTGTAAACATGAACATAGGTCTGGTATTCTGACCAGATGTATGCCAGAGCAAGTTGTTGTAGTCCGCTAACGGGAACCAATGATTTCTTTAAGTATGCCGGGGACATACACGCATACCGAAGGTTGAATCATCACCCACGGTGGTTTGACGGGGTGATATGGAAGGGCATAGCCTGATGTTATGTGGCGTAGATGGCAGCAGAGTGCACTTGTGAAACTGCTGTCCGGCCGCTCATGCAGAATCGACGGCAATGAATGGCAAAGAAATTTCTAGTAGAATAAGGGCAACACTTCAACCAACTTGGAGAGAGAGAGCTGGATTTAGGAAGGGATATTCAATGACAGATCACATTCATGTCGTCAACTAGGTAATCAAGAGTATGTATGGCTTGCATAGATTAAAAGGTGTTCGATTCAGTAGAAATGCCAGCAGTCATGTAAATGGCTATAAATACTATGGGCCTAGTGCACTGCTGTTTCGAACTGGACGTGCAGCATCACTACAGCGAGGAAAGCTTTTGTTCCCTGCTCACAGCCATGCAGGGGTGAGAATGGCCACCAGCACCATGAACCACAGCGAAAAAGATCTACTTCTGTATACTGTTGCATGTATGGATGTTACAACAGCTACAAGGACGCCAGGAAGATGCTGATAGTGGAATCCTAGAAATCATACAAGGCTGACCGCAGCACCCAGTGCACAAGGTAAACAAATGCAACTTTTCTTTGCACATTCTCTTGTGTTCGCTCTCCAAGATATTATTAGGACACGGTCGTGTCTCTGGTTTCCTTGTATTATTGTTAGTGAACGTGTAACATATTAAAACTCTAGTCGCTCCATACAGATGCACCGAGTAGAAAGGAGCTCAGCTTGCTGCATCTGCCTTTGTTTATGGCCTGACCTTCGACGCAAGCTATCTTTCAAGCTGCTCGTTTCAGCTTTCCCTCCAATTTGTTTGGTGCCACACAATGCGAGTCGGTGGAATTTCAATACAGAAATTGAGGCGACAGCCAGTGAAGCAGGCACGTTGAAAGTATAGGGCAGGCGCCAGCAACTATCAGGATGCTGTTAACTATCAGGATGCAATTGCAAATTGTACAAGTGGTTCTATTTTAAATCACGACTAAACTTTTCAAACCTATATTATTGTTCGAAATGGATTTGTTATTAATTTTTACTGTTGGTATATCTGTGATCTGTTAAAGTCTAATCGGTTTATTTGTGTATTTACAATATATATACGTGTGTTAGTATATATGTGAGTATATGTGCAAGAATATGTGCATGTCAACTGTATGTGGTATTAATGGTTGTTTTCTTTTTCATCAGTCTGTTTGATCTCCTGAACGTCACGATCTCCTGAACAACTGCTAAAAGTTTTTAGGTTGCCCGGGCCTAGTCAAGCTGTAAAAAAACAGCTTTTTGCCCAGGTATCCCTTCCCTTCCAGAAGCGCAGTGACATAGCAGACAATGCCATATGGGGTGTGGGCTAACTATCGGGACGAGGCCGCACCAAGTTGGCAATAAAACGCGAGTTTCTAAAATGCAAGAACTACAAAACAGGCATTATGATAATAACCAAAATGCATAGCAAGAAAACAGTGTGTTTGCCTCTAAGCGCATGTCATGCTCCACGCTCTTCATTTGTGCCTCGGATTTTCCAGAGATTTCCAGCGGATTGACGGCACTGATGATTTCTTCCCTCACCCAATATACACAATTAGTGAATTAAAAAGAAGGAAAACTCCAACCAAAATTAATTTTAAACACCCGACGTTTCGGAGCCCGACCAGCTCCTTCTTCAGGGGCGAGATGGCAGCAGTGCTTATTTGCGTTTTTTGCGCTTTGACAGGGCTGCAGACACTTTTTGTAGAGCTTAAACGGCAAGAAGTGTTCCTGACAAAGGATTTATGTTACCCGTGTCTTCTGGATGTGACAGGATTGCAAAAGGAGCTGCCACTGGTGGTTGTTTTCTCTCTCCAAGATGACAGCATCATCCACCTCGGATGACTTCACTAAGCAAAAATGTACACAATTGTTCTTGCATAGTGAAGCCATTCGAGGTGCACAATTATGGTGTTGCCATATATCACACAGCCTCCCACAATATATAGGTAGTAAAGTCTGTTGTGCCTTCAAAAGGTAAATACGGACATTGTGCACTGATGGAATGAGGCTAAAACTGTTCAGTTACCCGGTCAGCATGTCTTGTGATAAAAACAAATGAGAGTTCTGTTTGAGAGTTCAGGTGCACCTTCTTTTTATAGGTAGTTACCTGATAAATGTGATAAGATTGTCTGCTTCTGATGACCAGCATTTGTTTGTGCTCACAGTATGCAACGTTTGAGGTAGGGTCCAGGCTTGGGGACACTCGCCGCCCATGAGAAGTGAATAACAACCAATCGGACCAAGTTGAGTTTTTTTCCAACAGGTTTCCAAAATTTAGCAAGGGTTTTCTTTTGAGCAATGTCACTTGTATTAGTGTAACTGCATAACCTGGAAACCAATCGAACCAACTGTAATGGAATTTAGCTGTGTGCACAGAGTCAGACAGCAAACTAAAGGCGCCGTGGCCAGGTCAAATGTTCAAAATGCAGAACGAGCGCTGCTTGCAGTTGCTTCCAAATTCCTTGCTACCTAATATAAACTGACAACTCACTGCGCTGAATGAGAAAACAGCATCTTCTGCTTACACCGCTAAACTAAAGCATGGTATCAAAACGATATGATGCCTAGCAGCATAACATGTGTCGTGATCAACTTCAGGCCTTCCGAGCTAGCTATCATTCACTTCTACCGTGCCTGTGGACATAGGCACATTAGCCAGAATATTCCTGCTGCTTAAAGCATCAGCAACGCCAGGGCTCCAGCAGAAAACTAAACTAACACAACCAAATTAAGCTTAAGCATATATCACTATATTTTATTAAAGCAGCTGCCTAAACTAAACTATACTGGGTGATTTGAAATACCCGCATGATATTTAAAATGTATAAAAACAAACAAATAGTCTACTCGTCAGGAAGAAAGAAGTCATAACGAGTGAAGTGTTTTGAACAAACCAGCATGGCGTCAGTCACCATTTCCCAATGCACAAGTTTATTACCTATGTCGTTCTCTGATGCATGTCTGCTTCTTTTGAAAAACGATGAAATTATACAATGCTATCTTTCCACTGTGATGACACACATAATGGTACACAGCAAAAGCCTTTAGCCATCCTTTTTTTTCGGGCTTGTGCACAGTGACATCATGATGATTTGCGAACTACAAGGCAACTTTTCAGTACATGACGTAAGAGGAGAACCTGTTGCATTTTAAGCCTGAACCTGCATCTGCCAGTTCTTGGCACGGCCGCTAAGTGGCAAGCGACAATGTGGAGTCGCAAATTAAATTTTAACACGAAAGTGTTTTATGCCGGGGTCCACCAAAACTTCACTGACGTATTTCCGTCACGGAAATACGTCAGCTTACAATGTACACAAACATAATACAAAGAAAGAAACCAGAAGAAAAAGTTCCACACACATGCAAAATCTGGAAATCGAACCCACGACCTCTCGGTCCGCGACGATAGATCGCCGAGCGTTTAACCCATTGCGCCACAAACGCATTTGCAGAGAGCTACACAGACGCGCCTTATATATCTAACACTCCTCCGTGTACCCGCGCTCTTGCTCGGGGCGGTGCCGCCGCCTACGAGCAGAAAAGAGAAGTACTGCATTATGACACTAACGCGCACCGACAGTGAACGCTTCGGTGGTCTCAGCACTACGACGCCTCGATGCCAGCATTCGAAGGGACGCTGGCATCAAGAAGCACTACCAACGCCATCTAAGTGGCGTTCACCGTACTCAGCACAGCGGAGCGTGGCCTCCGCAATTAGCTCTGAAAATGTTTCTGAAGTTGATCGCGGAGGCTGCAATTACGACGCGCTGTACGCGCTGATTTGACTCGGTGACGATTCAGTTACGTGCTTTGTCTTGCGCGTTGTATTAGTGTGTCAGTTACGTGCTTCGTCTTTCGCGTTGTGCTAGCGTGTGCAGCGTAGTGCAGCTTCCATATGCACGACGGTTGCTCATGGTCATCGACGTTGGTAGTCGTGATGGAGGAGACGTGCCACCAGGCGTCAGCGTGGGTGCATCAACGCCTAAGGGCGCTTTAGCCACAAAACACCAATAGACATTATATATCAATGTGCAATAAACATTACACTACTTCTGTGAAGACACGTTTCACTTTCGTGTTCTATACCGATTCCTATATAAGAGGGATCAACCACATTTTTTTTTCATATATCTGTGTTTTGATATATTGTTCACATCATGTACACAGATGCGTTTGCTATTACTTCTAATATTTTTGTGTATCGATATTTCACATACGCAATGACCAGTGTATGAGTTGTAGTTCTGTATCGATGTATTTTTATTGTTTGTGTGTGTGTGTGTGTGTGTGTGTGTGTGTGTGTGTGTGTGCGTGCGTGCGTGTGTGTGTGTGTGTACTCCTAATGCTGCAAGATGCAGTGAGTAAAACTGCAAATAAATAAAAAAAAATGTGGTTGATCCCTCTTATATAGGAATCGGTAAAGAACACGAAAGTGAAACGTGTCTTCACAGAAGTAGTGTAATGTTTATTGCACATTGATATATAATGTCTATTGGTGCTTTGTGGCTAAAGCGCCCTTAGGCGTTGATGCACCCACGCTGACGCCTGGTGGCACGTCTCCTCCATCACGACTACCAACGTCGATGACCATGAGCAACCGTCGTGCATATGGAAGCTGCACTACGCTGCACACGCTAGCACAACGCGAAAGACGAAGCACGTAACTGACACACTAATACAGCGCGCAAGACAAAGCACGTAACTGAATCAGTCAAATCAGTGCGTACAGCGCGTCGTAATTGCAGCCTCCGCGATCAACTTCAGAAACATTTTCAGAGCTAATTGCGGAGGCCACGCTCCGCTGTGCTGAGTACGGTGAACGCCACCTAGGTGGCGTTGGTAGTGCTTCTTGATGCCAGCGTCCCTTCGAATGCTGGCATCGAGGCGTCGTAGTGCTGAGACCACCGAAGCGTTCACTGTCGGTGCGCGCTAAGGCCCGACCACATTCGGCGTTTTCCCGGCGTTTCCTGGCGTTTCGTGACCCGGCGCCGCTCAGCGTCGACGCTGAGGGAGGCGCCAAGCCGAAACGTCGTACTCAAGGCACACCAGAAATCTCGGCGCCGGCGCCGCCGCCGGAAGCGGATCGATGAGCGCCGACTTGGCGCCGACCAATCAGCGCATGGCTGCGGCCGCGCTGCTGGCAACTTTTGCAAGCGACTTCCGCAGCAACCATTTCGCGTGCGTGCCACCATGTGGCGCCAGTGTCTCGTCGGCGAGGCGGCGCCGTCTGAGAAAGCAGCCGCTCGTACCATCGAGCGCGCTGCCGTGAATGTGTGTGCGTGTGTGTGTGTGTGTGTGCCGCAGAACTATAAACAGAGCTTAAAAACCTTAATCGGGAACATTACTCATAGTTCACTTGAATGACATTGCACACTGCTTCTGGTTAAATCTGTCTGGTCACATTGTGCGACGCTGGACTGGCGCTGTTTGCGTGCGTCTCATGTGGCTGGGTGACCTCTCCGGTGCCGTTGATGCAACGACGCCGAGAGACGCAACGGCAGGAAATGCCGGTGAAAACGCTGAATGTGGGCCGGGCTTTAGTGTCATAATGCTGTACTTCTCTTTTCTGCTCGTAGGCGGCGGCACCGCCCCGAGCAAGAGCGCGGGTACACGGAGGAGTGTTAGATATATAAGGCGCGTCTGTGTAGCTCTCTGCAAATGCGTTTGTGGCGCAATGGGTTAAACGCTCGGCGATCTATCGTCGCGGACCGAGAGGTCGTGGGTTCGATTTCCAAATTTTGCATGTTTGTGGAACTTTTTCTTCTGGTGTCTTTCTTTGTATTATGTTCTATGACGTATTTCCGTCACGGAAATACGTCAGTGAAGTCTTGGTGGACCCCGGCATAAAACACTTTCGTGTTAAAACATTAAAGAAATCTTTGTTTTCTGAATGCTGACAGCCCACATTTCTTTTCCATGGTGGCACTTCTGAGTTACATAACGAATGCTCAACCACAGACATAAACCAAAAAGAAATTAAATGTACGGCTAAAATTGCTCTTGAAGTTATCATGAAATTTGAATCTAGCAAATATATATATATATATATGTGATCGTCATAGTGAATGTGCCACTAGCCAAAGCCTTTTCTGCTCAATCTATTGACATGTGTACTTGTTTATCTTTCACCGATGACCACTTTTCACCAGCTAACAGATGTCATTGCTCAAACGTCATTGCTCGGCGCAGGACGCACCTGCATGTATCGGAAGTTTCTCAAACGTTATCCATGCTTCTATCCATCTTCTGTTGTCACCGACGCTTATGTAATCTGTATGAGTGATGCGAATTGTCTAGTACTTTCTGGAAGATATGCAGGCAACAGGGATTACTCTGGAACCTTCGATGACTCATGTACAAAAGCCGACGCGTCTTGTCGCTATCGTGCTGCTTCAAGTGCAACTTGCTTTTGTAGGCACAGGTTCGCTCAATAAAAAGTCCGTTTAATCATTCACAGTTTTGCAACTGTTTTCTTCACCATCACTACTAAGTGACATCTGGTCGCCCCTACCTCTATGGCAGGCCCTTCAAAGTTGTGAGCGACCATCACGCCTTGTGTTGGCTAGCTAACTTGAAGGATCCTTCAGGTCACCTTGCACGATGGAGTCTGAGACTTCAGGCATTCGACATCACCGTCGTTAACAAGTTTGGGCGAAAGCACTCTGACGCCGACTGCTTGTCTCGTGCCCCGTCGAAGCCCCGCCACAGGATGACCAGGATGACAACACTTTCTTGGGACCCATCAGTGCCGACGAATTCGCCGAACAACTACGAGCCGACCCAGAACTAAGGAGCCTTGTAGACTACCTGGAAGGCAAGACAGTCGTTGTGCCGAAGGTGTTTAGGCGAGGATTGGCGTTGTTTTTCTTGCAAAATGACATTCTCCTAAAGAATTTTTCGCCACTCCGAGCCAACCACCTCCTCGTGATACCCTCAGCATTGCGTCCAGAGGTTCTGCAAGCTCTCCATGACGACACAATGGCTGGACACCTCGGTATTTCCCGCACGCTCGCGAGGATACAAGAAATTACTACTGGCCTCACCTCACTGCCGACGACGCCCATTATGTAAAGACATGCCGACACTGTCAGCGACGCAAAGCATCGCCAAGGCCAGCCGGACTTCTACAGCCGATTGAACCACCTCGCCGACCGTTTCAGCAAATCGGGATGGACTTACTGAGGCCTTTCCTGACGTCGACGTCCGGGAATGTTAAATATTAGAGGAAGAGGACGACGACAGCTACTAGCGCGCTCAGCGCGAGCGGCTCGCTCGTGATCTGGCGCTACTGGACTGACTCGAACGGCCAGTATGGACGCGCTGTTACCGTTCTTCGGGCAGTAAACTTCCCCTTCCCGCCCTTCTACTGCGAAGACTCCTTTGTTTTACAATTTTTCTGGTGCCAAGAAACCCGGGACTCTGTGATCCAAGCGACCCGACAACGAAAGGACTTCGCCGGCAACGAAGATGGAGCGGATCAAGGGCAAGCGAGCGACCCAACGAGCTTTGCACACGCGTCTCCGAAACGAGGCAAGCCAACTCATGGAATCGAGTCAGTTTAGCGCTCCGGCGCTTCGAGTGCTGCATGACAGACTGAAGAACTGTAACGATGGACTACGGGTGCTCAACGAACAGTTGGAGGGTTACCTCACGGACAAGCAAGCATCCGAAGACTACATTTCGGTCGCGGATTATGAAGACTATGCGGCAGCAACCTTGTCCCTTCTCTGTCACCACATCGAACAACTTCAGTCTCAAACGACTGCGGATCGAGGCCTACCGACACCTAACGACGCCTCAGCTTCAGGTACGATCTCGGGACATCGTGCCCTCGGTGTTACCTCAACACCAGTTGTCGGTGCTTCTCGACTTCCGAAGCTCGACTTGGTTCACTTCAATAGAACAGTGCAACAGTGGAAGCCCTTCTGGGACATGTTCAAGCATGCCGTCCACGAAAATGCCAGTTTAACGAACATCGACCGCTTCCACTACTTGAAAACCCTTTTGGCTGGACCAGCGGCCAAAGCGATCGAGGGAAGTGACGGACGCATCATATGCAGATGCCATTGAAATTTTAACCAACCGCTTCGGCAACGTGAGGATCATCGAGCAGAAGTACTTGGAGAATCTTCGAATGCTGAGACCAGTGAGGTTTTCTACTGACGTGACCGCTATGAGGAATCTCCTGGATACCGTACATATTAACGTGAGAGGTCTCAAGGCTCTTGGACGATCGGAGCTTTCATACACTGCGACGCTCGTCGAGATTCTAACGAAAGTGATCCCCAATGACATCGTGGTGGAACACTACAAGCAACAGAGCTTACTACAAAAGCCCAATGAGATCCAGTCGTCAGAGACGGAGCTGCGCCAGCTATTGGATTATCTCCGACTGGAGGTCGAAGCCCATGAAAAAAGTGGTCACCAGGATTCCTGCGTTCGCTACACGCACGATGGAAGGCGTGACAGGAAGACCTGTGCCACGCCTACCGCCTCCGTGTTACACAACGAATCCAGCAAGACGAAAGGTACTTGTTTTTTCTGCCTTTCACCCACCCACGTTACGGAAACTTGCACTTCTACAATAAGCCTGCAGGAGAAGAGCCTTTTGGCCAAGTCGGGCAGATGTTTCAAGTGCATGATATCAGGCCACCGCTCGAAAGATTGCCGATGCAACATCCATTGCGCTACCTGTAAAGGCAAGCACGCAACAGCTGTTTGTGACCCCAACTATGCTAGCAAGAAGAAACCGAGTGAACACCAAACCCCGAGCTTGCATGCTGCCGCACAGGCACCTACAAGCAATTTATTTGAAAATGACGTATTACTGCAGACATTCCGAGTATGGGCTCTAAGTTACTGCAATTCTTGCTATATAAGAGGGGTCCTGGACAACGGGAGCCAGAGAACGTTTATCAGAGAAGATATATCCAGAAAACTAAGCCTGCCAACACTGAAGAAGGTAGATGTTGAAGTGAAAGCGTTCGGTGGTTCGAGCAGTGCGCCAAAAGAGCAGCTCAACTTGGTTAAGGCGACTTTGATGAGCCAATTTGACAGCTCCAAGCACGAAATCGAGGCTTTGGAGGTTCCCTTTATCTGTGATCACTTGCTTGAACCTCCGCAGTCACAGTCATTTGTGCAGAAGCTGGCTAATGAAAAGAAGTTTATTGCTGACTTTGTATCGCTTCCTGGCCTAAAAACAGAAGTCGGCATAAGCTTGCTCATTGGAGCCGACCAAATGTGGAAGCTCGTGCTAAACGATGTTTGGTCGCACGACGAAGTGACAGGACTTGCTGCGATCAACACCAAGCTTGGCTGGACATTTCAAGGGCCTGTACCATGCAACGGTCGCATTTTTAAAGAAGTCCGCGCGCACGTTTGTGTCCTTCGCACGAGTTGCACAGAGACTGACGTGTCTGAAACCTTACAGCACTTCTGGGATCTAGACAGCATAGACATTTCTGACCCTTCTATCCACGACGAGCATGGAAATGAAGTGGTCCGGCAATTCACGGAGAACATAGCATTCAAGAACGGGAGGTGCGAAGTAGCGCTACCGTGGAAATTTGTCAATGCATACCTAGCAGACAACCGAAGTGTTGCGGTTCGACGCCTACACGGTTTATTGCGGCGATTTGGTAGTAACGACGAGCTTATTCAGCAGTACGACAAGGCAGTCAGGCAGTATGAACTGGATGATCACGCGGAGTCAACGGAAAAGACGCGGCAGAGAGATGCTACTACATGCCGCACCATGCTGTTATCAGGGAATCATCCTCAACGACACGGCTGAGGGTAGTCTTCGATGCCTCGTCACACGCGCATGGAGCAGCGTCTCTGAACGAATTATTAGAAAAAGGACCCAAGATCAACAACATGGTTAAAATGCTTGTGAATTTCAGGCTACACAAGATTGGAATTACTGCAGATGTACAAAAGGCGTTTCTTCAAATCGGCATTCAAGAGCCTGATCGCGACGCCTTGCGGTTTTTATGGTTTGACAGCACGCCAATGTCAAGTGAACATGTGCCAAAGAGAGAGCTCAAGCTGTACCAAAGAGAAGTTCAAGAAGCTGAGAACATCTGGTTCAAGCAAATGCAGACCAAATGCCAAATGCAGACCTATGCCAAAGAGAGAGCCCAACTTGAAGTGGGACAAGACCTCGACAAGACGTCACCCATAAGAGACCTGCATCCCTTTATCGACGAAAAGGGCGTCATGAGGATTAGTACTCGCCTTCAGAACGCCGATGTCACATACAACGAAAAGACGCCTGTACTGCTACCGTCCAACCACCCGGTCACGCGACTCGTCATTTTGCAAGCTCACAAAACTGTGCTCCACGGCGGTGTCGGTGACACATTAAATGAACTTCGCGCCAGGTTCTGGGTGCCCAGAGTGCGACAAGCAGTGAAGAGAGTGCTCCGAAAATGTGTGATTTGTGCTCGTTTCCGACTCAAGGCTGCGAGTGCACCGGCAGCCCCTCTTCCCAGTGATCGTGTGTGCAATTCGCGCCCCTTTGAGGTTACGGGAGTTGACTTTGCAGGGCCAGTTTTTGTGAAAGATTGCAATGGCGTTAAAGTGTACATAGTGCTATTTACGTGTGCATCAGTTAGAGCAATTCACCTTGAGCATGTGGTTGGACTTACTACTAACGCTTTCCTCATGGCCTTCAAAAGATTTTGTGCAAGACGTGGAACACCGCTAATAGTTTACTCAGACAATGCTACTACATTTAAGAAAGCTGCACGTGAGCTAGCTAGCATGCACCTGTTGTTGAGGAAAGAGGAAGTCAGCCAGTATTGCTCTACCCACGGCATAACTTGGAAATTTATTGCAGAGAGAGCTTGGTGGGGTGGTTTTTGGGAGCGGTTAGTTAGGATTGTGAAGATGTGCCTTCGCAAGTCATTGGGAAGGGCGTCTATTGACATACAACAACTGAGCCCTTTGCTGACTGAAACAGAAGCCGTTGTGAATTCCAGACCCATAACTTTCATTCACTCTTCTCCTAAAGAGCAGACATTCTAACCCCGTCTCATTTTTTGTTAAGCAGCCGTCTCTTGTCTAATCCTAAAACGTCGGATGAACAGGGAGAAAGAAAGACTGAGCTGCTCAGTTTGTGGGTCCACAGGCAGCTAATAATGGAACAATTGTGGAAGCGATGGCTTCGTGAATATCTACTGACACTTCGAAGCGTTCACTTGAGGAAAGCATCAAAAGCTTATAGCATCAGTAAAGGTGATGTTGTGATTATTCACGAAGACAAAGCTCCCAGAATGTTCTGGAAGACTGGTGTAGTAAGTGACTGCATCCAAAGTAAAGATGGCAACGTCCGTGCATGTAAAGTTAAAATACCCAGTGGCTCACAGATGATCCGACCTGTGCAGAAATTGTGCCCTTTAGAACTCACCACCTCAGGCCCTGGAGTGTGTTAAATATTAGAGAAAGAGTACGACGACGGCTACTAGCGCGCTCAGCGCGAGCGGCTTGCTCGTGATCTGGCGCTACTGGACTGACTCGAACGGCCAGTATGGACGCGTTGTTACCGTTCTTCGGGCAGTAAACTTCCCCTTCCCACCCTTCTACTGCGAAGACTCCTTTGTATTACAGGGAATAAATGGATTGTCGTAGCTACGGACTACCTCCCCCAGTACGCCAAAACAAAAGCCTTGCCCAAAGGCAGTGCCGCCGAGGTAGCCAGATTCTTCGTTGAGAACATCTTCCTGCATCACAGTGCCCCAGAAGTCCTCATCACCGACAGAGGTACGGCCTTCACGGCTGAACTCAAGCCATCCTGCGATACAGCCACACAAGCCATCGCCGGAACATCGCCGGACCACCGCCTACCGAGTGCCTAAATAAGACCGTCTCCGACATGCTGGCAATGTACGTCGACGTCCAACAAAAGACGTGGGATGCCATCCTTCCGTACGTGACCTTCGCATACAACACCGCCGTGCAAGAAACGACGCACATGGCGCCGTTCAACCTGGTCTACGGAAGGAACCCGGCAACGACGCTTGACACCATGCTACCGGACGTTGCCGACGAAGACAATATCGATGTTGCCACCTACTTGCAGCGCACTGAAGAAGGTCAACAGCTCGACCGCCTGCGCATCAAAAACCAGCAGAGAACCAATAGCCAACACTACAATCTTCGACGACGCTACGTCGAGTACCAGCCCGGCGACCGTGTTTGGGTCTAGACTCCGATACGCCGACGATGACTTAGCGAGAAACTGTTACGACGCTATATCGGACCCTCTAAGATCATTCGACTTATTGGCGCACTGGACTGTGAGGTGCCTGACCGCATTTTGCAGTCACAGTGGCGCCGCGCACGACCTGAAGTCATCCACGTGGTGCGTCTTAAGCCTTTCTACGCCCGCTGACGAAGTTGGGGATTTGTTGCTTTGTTGTTGTTTTTCTTTATTACGCGTGGTTTTTGTTTTCGCTTTCCAGTTTGTTTGTAGCATCGGGACGATGTTGTTTAAGGGGAGGGTATTGACACGTGTACTTGTTTATCTTTCCCCGGTGACCGCTTTACACCGTCTAACAAATGTTAAACGTTATCGCTCGGCGCAGGACGCGCCTGCATGTATCGGAAGTTTCTCGAACGTTATCCATGCTTCTATCCGTTGTCTGTTGTCACCGACGCTTATGTTATCTGATTGTATGAGTGACGTGAATTGTCTAGAACTTTCTGGAAGACACGCGGGCACCAGAGGTTACTCAAGAACCTTCGATGACTCATGTATAAAAGCTGACGCATTTTGCCGCTAATCAGATTTCAACGATCGCCGACTGTGTTCGCCACTATTGTTCTGCTTCGAGTGCAACTTGATTTTGTGGGCACAGGTACACCCAATAAAAAGTCCGTTTCATCATTGGCAGTTTTGCTAATGTTTTCTTCACCGTCACTACTACATGACACTATGCTCAAAATGGCACGTCTTACCACATCATTCGTTATGCAGCTAACCAGTGATTTCCCCTACACACCCCTGCTTGTTTTTCAGAATTCGCAGCGACTTTTCTTTCCTTGGTTATTACGCACGATGGAAAATTTTTTGCACCAGAAGAAGGGCATATGTACGCGAAAGGACACATTGTCCATAGCTTGCTTGTGATGGGAGACTCCAACACGAAAGAAAGTACGGCGAATACGACGACCGCCCGGGCTTCAAAGTGTCAGGGCCAGGGCGCAAGCGTGGGAAGCATGCAGCAAGGTGGTGTTGCTGTGTGGTGACACCGAACAGAATGCTGCATCCGAATGCCACATCCATCCCTGTCAACAGCAGTGACACGCCACCTGTAAGGCTACTATGGACAGCGCCAAGCCTTTACGGTGCACGCGTTGGAGAAAAAGATGCTTCTCGAACAAACTCCTAGACGCGCGCGACAACGAACATGTCCCAGCACACGGCCCCACGACCTTGGCGAAGGCGCCCCCCCCCCCCCCCCCCGTCAGGAAGCTCGAGAAAATTCCGGAGCTGTGAAGAAGGCAGAGGGAAAGGGACATAGATTTGCAAGTACTGCGGCACCCACCCACTTTCTCGGCGCCCCTTTCCATTTCTAGATTTCTTGAGCGCGCTTGTAAAGGAGCACGCCACATTATGTAATTCAGTTTTAGGTCAGCCACAGGCAGACTAACAGTCAAAACGTCCACCACTCTATGAGCATGCTGTTGTTTCCATCCACTTCTGACCACAGATTTACCGCATTACGGTTTTTCCTTTTGCTGACTTGCCTTCGTACGCAACATTTCTTGCTTTATTTAGATTTTTTATTTTCTATTAATAACAAAAACTACATTAATACTGTCGAAACGATACTCAAGCATAATTCGATGGCTCCATAATTCGCGAATTGCCCAATATGTTGCATTTCTTAATATCTTATGGAAATAGATGTTGCAGAATAAACTGTTCAAAATTTTTTATCAGAATACTATATTTAGATGACCAACCTTTCTGGCATTGTTTTCGATTCGGGGGGCTTAAGGTACCGAGATATATGCTTCACCTAAATATATATAAACACTGATTTGTTTCAGCACGGTCGATAACAGTCACGCCTTTGATTGTCGGTATCCTGCGCAGAATGTTGACCTCTGTTCATAGCATAATATCCCTGGTATGCTACATACTTTTTTTTTACATGAATTTATTATTTCCTCGGTCATGAGATTATTTCTTTGCGCATATTTGCTGCGCTTTTTTTCTGAACAGTAGAAAAAAAAGTGATAAGCATTGTTGAAATACCGTTAAACCTGGATATAACGAAATTTACAAATTCCCGAAAAACTTTGTTATAAAGAGGATTTTGTTATATGCAGGTGCGGCACGAAAATTCGAAAAAGAAATGCTTACAGTATTTACTCGATTCTAACGCGCCCTCAATTATAACGTGCACTCGTTTTCCGTGACAAAAAGAGAGGGAAAAAAATCTTTTACATATCTTGCGTTTCTTCGTCGAAGCACTCATTCTCATTTCTTCGTCGAAGCATCATCCAGGTACTGGATGCGTGGACGCATGTTGTTTCGCACATGCGCGAGCCGTCGGAAACGAAAAGCTAGCGACACGATGGCGTCGTATCGTCGTATAGTGTCACCTAGTGTCAGGTTAGTGAAGTGAAGCGCAGAGACTTGCACAGTAACCAAAGAGTGGCGTTGGCAGCGCGTTGAAAAAAAAAGGTTTTTTTTCCTTCAGCAACATCAACTAGAAAAGTAGAGTGCCAGCTTGGCGGGCTAGGCCAGCTGCAGCAAGCGGCGGGATCAGGTTTGAATGAAGGAAGGGGGAAAGGTCACGCCCGCGGCGGCAAGATCGCCGGGTCGAGGGATGCAGGCCCGCCTCGCACATGCTTGCACGCACACATGCTCGCTCTCGCCTCGCAGTCGCCATGAATTCGAGCGCGCCAAGCGCGCCGCCGCCGCTTCGCATTATGTCACGGCGGAGAAGGTGCTTCCGGTTGCTGCTCGCGCAAAAATGACAAAATTTGAGGCGAAATCTCTAGTTTGTCAGCGGGGAAAATTCGTCATTTCGAGGGGGTCTCCCGCTGCCACTTCGTTACGTAGAGGTCTCAAATACATGTGCTTCTATAGAGTAACGACAGGGAATAGAAAACCTTTGTTATATCCAGGAATTCATTATATGGAGGTTCGTTATAAGCAGGTTTAACTGTATTCATTTAGACTAATAACAAAAAGTACAAGCAACAAACTCGTACTATTGATTCTAATCAGAGAAGTCTTTCGGCGCAAAATGAAAGAATTTATAACACAGGAAAGGTAGAACACCTTTCCTGTGTTATAAATTGTTTTCATTTTCTCTTAGGAAACAAGAGCGTGTGAAATGGGCTATCTTGCGAGGCAGACTCGTTATGGCAGATCGTACAGTAGATGTAATGCACACACATGAGAATTCAATGATCAGGCTTACATTTTTTTTTTTTTTGGTATAGGTTACGTCGGCAATGAAGCGGCAACAACATATCCGGAGCTTCTTCCTTCCTTTGAAAACGTCGAAGGAAGATCAAAGTGTAAAACCGTGGGACGCTTCCGCTAGTGCATCTGAGCGTAGTTTCCCGCCAGAAGGCCTGGAACCGACTAACGAAGAGTGCGCTCAGCCGAAAGGACATTCCCGGTGTTCATCGGTCACGAGATTCTCCTTCATAGAGGTTACCAGTGACGGCTACTGGTTCAAAATTTGCAAAAGGGCATATAATGAAGGGAAGCTTCTTGTTGACAGAAAAACGGGTGACGCATGGATCATCAAGCCAGTCAGCAAGGCCAATGCATCCAAGCTTGGTGAAAAGGCCGTGAAGCACAACGCCTCAGGACACCACAAACATGCTGTAAGCATTTTGAGCCAGTTGCGGACAATTTCAGAGGTCATAAATGAGGCTGCAAAAAGTGCCGGCAATCAAGCTAAGGTTATGAGGATGAACATGGCTGTAGCATCCTACTTTCTTTTCAAGCAGGAAGTAGTCCACACTGCATACTGGAGATCCTTGCTGAGTACTTTTCCATTATGAATCCTGAAATCGAGCAGTGGTTCAGGGGAAGACCCGCCAATGCACATTACCTTTCTGCAAGGAATTCAACTGACTGGTTAGAAGCATGTGAGGCGACGGTGAATTAACTCTAGAAAAGGTCCAAACCATGGCCGACGAGTGCACCGACATTAATGGATGCCAAATCCTGAGTCCCGGCATACACTATCTTGATGTCAATGGTCAACCGAGACTCGTTCCTTGACGTCGAAGTTATCTCTGACGCATCGGCTTCTTCTGTGACCATGCATATCCTGCACGAGTTGAGCAAGTCTGGACTCGACGCAACCAAAGATGGCTTCTTGTTCATTTGACAGGGCTGCGAACTTCTCTGGAAGGCACGGAAGGGCGCAGGCTTTACTTAAGCAGAAATGCAACCCTCATCTCTGTTACCAGCACTGCAGAGGTCATTTACTCCAGCTTGCCCTAGTGCGTGCTGCCGAGTCGTCGAAGGAAATCAAAAGGACTCTTCATCTCCTCTCGTCACTCTACTCTTTCTTCAGCAAGAGTCCTAAACGCTTGAGTGTTCTTAAAAACATCGAAGATGCTGTCGAGTTGAAGCTGAAACTCGTGCAGACAGGCAAAACTCAGTGGCTCTCTCATGAGCGATCGCTGACTGTGATACTGTAAGTACTTGAGCCACTGATACTCGCTTTGCAAAGCATTTACCAAGATGGTGCTGACATGAGCAGTGAAGCTGGTGGACTATTGTTACAGCTACGTTCAGAAAAAACGATCGCTGTTATTACACTTGTCGATCGTTTCCTGGGGCCATTGGCGTCTCTAAACAATGCCATTCAGGCAACTACAACGACAACAGTAGATCTTTGCCCTGTGATTGAAGCAACCATAGAGGCTATTGCGGCGATTTCTGTGGAAGCAGTGCTCAAAGAAGTAAGAACGTCAGCAGAGAAGTTCCTTGAAAATGGCACTTTTGTGGAGGTATTAACAGACGAGAACAAGAGCAACCTCACGCGTGAGTTAAAAAAGTACAAAGCCCTAATTCTGGACAACCTTAGGCAGCAACTTGTCGACCCCACCTCAACCCTGCGACCTTTCTACGTGTGCCTATCGCAAAAGCAAGACACAGTAAACTGGAGGGAAGTCCTCCCAGCAATTGGCATGCCGTACGACGAAGAACATGCGAGGAATTTAGATGCGGAGTGGTACATCTTCCGACGCCTGAAGGAGGATTTGACATCCACAACATTTTTATCTTCCCTTCTCGTTGTTCCCCACTTTGTCGCTATGTTTCCGAAGTTGCAAGATGTTGTGGGTCATCTTTTGGTGCTACTGATCACCACAACCACCGTCGAGCACTCCTTTTCGTCCCTGAAACGGGTTTTGTCGTCAGAAAGAAGCCGCCTTTTCCCTAACCACGTGAATGAGCTGCTGAGCATCACCACTGAAGGCCAGGAACTGCCAGACGTCCGAGATGCCACTAACAATGACCGACGCGTTTTTCCATATTTTATCGCGAAAGTTGTGGGATGTTACAGCAAGAAACCCAGGTAACTGTTCGGAATCTGGTTGAGAATGCCTACATATACTTGTGGCAGTTTAGTTTTAGTTTAGTATAAAGCACACTGATGCTCACTTCTTGGTTCATAATTCTTTTATTAGTTTAGTTATGCAGTGAATGGTCGAGATGTGCAATGTGCCTGTGCTTCTACATATTCAACCAATTGTGTGCAGCACCCGTAAATTTATATCTTGATATGTCAACGTCATGCATATCGTCGTGGCCGATATCGAAGCTCCCATATGCACCTTCCGCATGTGCCCCCCCCTACAGTGTTCAGCATAGATTCGACTTCCTGGTGTGATGCCTAGTGCACCAGTGCGTGCATGTTTTACAGCATTTTCCACGTCTGTGTTCCACGAATGGGATTGAGTAGCTAGATTTTGTAGGTTCTATTGCAAGTAGTCTGAATTGCCGCATAGTTTCTTGACACGTTTTATGCAGTCGTTCTTTAATTTTGTCTGTTCAGAAATCAGACTTTCGTCTTGCTGTAAAGTGAAGTAACTGTACGCAATCTTTGTCACGAGTGTTGGAGCTCCTCTATTCTCAATGCCCCCCCCCCCCCCCCTAAAATTTGGAGCCCCCCCCTAATTTCAATTCCTGGGGAAACCCCTGCAGCCAACTAATCCGGCAACAACAGCGAACACGTGTGTTCGATGAGAAGCAAGAGAAACCTCGGCAGGGATCGAGCCAACATTGCAACAAGTCGAAGCATTTTCGCTAGCGAGCGCCGTCAATCAAGCAAACCACGTCCGTACAAGCTTTGCCGTGAAATACCAACCATGTAGTGGAGCTCCCGAGGCTTTGCACAACAGCTGCGGCTCGCACCGGGTTCGGCATAGATGTGCTCGTCGCTCACACTGCGCCGCATCCCATCGACGCACACCTCGTCGTAGTCGTGGGCGACGACCACTCGCGAGTCGTCGGCCGAGAGCGAAGGCGCAGTGCCGCGCCTACTGGCGTTGGGCCACATGCGCTGCTTCATTTCGGTGTAGATATCGTGAGCGAACGTCCGCGGAGGCTTGACCGGCGGCTGCTGCATTCTCGGCGACGTGTTCAAAGCGTCGTACTGGCGGGCCCGCTGAAGAACCGACGCTCGCTTGTCACAAACCGCGCCTCCGGATTCGGAACGATCGGCGCTTCCCGTCGGCTGCTTCCTCCCGAGACGGTTCGAGGCATCATCCAGCAGCTGCGGCTCGAACCTGGCGCACAGCTTCGGCACGAGTGGGTCGGCACGCGACGTCGGCACCGGTGTGGAGCGTTTCACACGCTGCGGTCGCCTCGGGGCTGACTCGGAAGGCCCTCCCCGGCGGGCACTCATGATGCGCTTTCACCGACTGGGAAACCTCTGCACGCACGTGCTCACTGTACCCAACAATGCCATATTTCTCTATGATGCTACTGCCGCCATACCGTCCGTTAAACCGGAAGGAGACCAGGGCAGCAGTCATCGGCACCTGAGTTAGAGCATAGCCTCCTCTAGAGGCTATGGTTAGAGTATAGTGTTCTAGAATAGGGGTAGTGGGCTCAGATGACGGCTCCGCTTGAGGCCCTTGATGTCGCCTCCGAGAGATGGCGCTACAAACATTCTCACCTGAAACGTTTTGCAGTCTTGCGCCTACGCTATGCGGGTTATTTCACTGCATAGCGTAAATCTAAAGTTCTTGCTATCTGTATTACCGGAAAGGCGTAAATTCGCATGTTGTGCTGTATATAAACTTTACCATTGTGACTGCGACGGCTCGGGCGGCGTTATCGATGGCCTCGCGAGTGCATGAATTTGGGCGCTGGTTCGCCACCGCAGTGGGCAGCTTGCGGCAGTTTGTAGCAGTTACTGTGACGATAACGTGAGCACGATAATTCGTTTTATATATATATGAGCACGATGAGTCGTTATATATATTGACACGTATACATGTTTATCTTTCACCGGTGGCCGCTTTCCATCGGCTAACAAATGTTAAACGTTATTGCTCGGCGCAGGACGCGCCTGTATCGGAAGTTTCTAGAACGTTATCGATGCTTCTTTCCGTTGCCTGTTTTCACCGACGCTTATGTTATCTGATTGTATGACCGACGCGAATTGTCTAGAACTTTCTGGAAGACACGCGGGCACCAGGGAATAATCTGGAACATTCGATGACTCATGTATAAAAACTGACGCGTTTCGCCGCTGAGCAGATTTTCGACGATCGCCGACTGTGTTCGCCGCTTTCGTTGTGCTTCGAGTGTAGCTTGCTTTTGTGGGCACAGGTTCGCCCAATAAAAAATCAGTGTCGTAATACAGTTTTACGACTGTTTACTTCAGCGTCACTACTACGTGACATTATATATATATATATATATATATATATATATATATATATATATATATAACGAGAAGAAAGGGAACCGAGGGGCCCGATTATTTTAGGGTGAGTCTATTCTCCCGGCAGTATTTCTCCCGACGCTCACCTCCTATTGGCGCTCGGAAGTCACATGACAAACTGCCGGGGGGAAACGGCCTGCAGGTTCGCCCTAACCTAACATCACACAACCTGATTTCACCTAATCTAACCTAATATAACACACCCTAACCTTCCAAGAGCCAATAGGAGGTGAGTGCCGGCAGAAATTCGTTGCAGAAGTTCTCCCGGCTGCCGCGAGAATAGCCACTGCCATTGTTTTAATAAGCATATCATAAGAAGCCAACAAACAATAAAACCAAGGACAGCCTGTTGTCCTTGGTGTTATTGTTTGTTGGCTTCTTATGATTTGCTTATTATATATATATATATAGTACTAGTTATCACCGTGTAATCGTCCACTGCGGTCCACTAAGGCCAGCGTCGAGCCAGCGCCGCTCTCGTTAGCAGTGGACTGCTGCCCAAGCTGACCGCACTTGGTCAAGTTGTGGGCAGTTTTCTTGCATCATAAATGCATATACACGACGTGTGGGTACACATCGCCGGAAAGAAAAACATGGCGCCTATATTTATGCAAAAATTATTTTCCTTAAAATATCAAACAAGCTTATTTCTAATTGTATATTTGTAATTGAATTCGAGCAATGATTTCAGCGAGCAGGCGGCATTGCTCTTTGAGCACATAAAATTGCTTTTGTTTTCGAATGCACTTTCAAGTTCGTGCAAATTTATTAGGAACCGCATCGAAACAAAAGCGATGTACACTATTGTTGCAGCAGTGAAAAATAAGCAAAATCAGCCCAACCAAAGAATACTCAAAGTACTGCACAGATTCCAAAAATATTACAAATCTCCCTGCTAGTGCATGTGGAAAATATTTCTTTGTGCGTACAACATTAACAATGTTTACAAAATAAAACAAACCTTTGTTTTTCTCACAGAGCACACACTAGATACAAAGCACGTTAAGAGCATGCCTAAGAATATGCAGTACGGCGAAATGAAAAAAAAAAAAAAAAAAAACTCTTTGCCGTTAACGACGTCAACGAAGTCTCTAATTATGTAACGCGGCTCAAAGTGCAATTCGCACACGGCACATGTCTGATCAAGCTTCTTGTCTTCACGGTATAAGTTTCTTTCTCACTGATGTCGCCTTTCTTCGTCTTGTGGGACGGGACGGTGAAAAGAGACGCCTTCGGCGAGTCTTTTACTCGACTATAGCCTGTCCGGCACCCTGGTGAAAAACAGTAATTGCGCCGGAGTTTCTTAGCGCACCGTAGAACGAGCACAAATGAAGTCCGAGGACGTTGCAGAGGCAAGTCGACGAACGTTGCACTTTACAAAAACAATCAAAATCAAGTCGATTCGCGTCCTCGTGTGCAGACTGCAGCAAGCGAATGGCAGTGACGGGAGCGCACACGCTGGTAGGGTGGCTAGAAGGGGAGGTGTGAATACCGGCGGCGCTTTCCTGCAGGCGCGCGTGACCCCCTTGCGCACCGATGCCACCAGGGGAAATATGGCGCTACAGCTCGCGGCGCGGGAAGCATAGCCGCGCCGGCCTGCCGGTCTCGCCTCGCCTCCGTGCCTTCGCCGTCAGTTTTGGTCTCGTCGCCTTGTTTGTGGTGTTTCTCGCGATACATAGCGTGTTGCACAGCGTCGTCGTGGCATTGCCAATTGCCATCCTAGTATTATTCACGAGGCCTTTCACGCTAGCTCAATCTGATCACCACCGCCTTTTTTTTTTTTCCTTAGGTTTATCGTTCGCGACTTTATTAATGGAACTGCAGTCTTGATACCACGTCACATTCCTGCCCTCTCAGAAGATGCCGTGCCCACAGTACTTCCGAACTTGCCAAAATACATTAGCAGGACTCTGACGAAAGAAAGAAAAAGAAGAGATGTCTCACACGCTCCACGGGTTCCAGGTTCGGGACGCAAACCACTCCGGTATAGGCAGTTCCGCCTACTATGACCCTGTATGCCTGGACTACATATTCGACTCTCTGAGTACGAATAAAGTATTATTATTATTATTATCTTACAAGAGAAGCGGCGCTTGTCTATTGACAAGACGGGGGAATGCACGCCCACCGGCAGACGTGGAGGCTGTAAATATACAGCGGGATGGAATGCCCAGTCCAGTCGCAGAAGAATTGTTCATTATCGAGCTTAAGCGACCTTTGGAACTGTGGTCACTGCAAAAGTTTAAACAAAACATTGCTCGTTACTGGACTGCAGAGTTTGCATTGAACGAAATGCTGCGCCTGTTGTGTTAACCAAAATGGTAGTGTTCTTCATTGGAGAAGGAGAATTGCCAGCTGTAGCATCTACTTGGCTGGGCAGCTTCACAACGAAACCGTTGTGGAATCTAAAGAACAAACAGAAGGGACTTTGGGGGCCTTTTATATCTATCAGTCTATCAGAACCATTCTACAAGCTGGTCAATTAATGCCCTTATTGAAAACAAACTCACTCGTTTGCATGCCAAAGCTGTGGCAAAGTTTATGCAGTTGATCAATTGGTGATGTGCCAAAAATTGGTTGCCTAGAGCATTCTGCTGCCCTGACAGCATCAGTTGTACGTTTTTATTGCGTAACAAGGATTCATTTTTTGCTTAAAGGTGTCATTCAGCAGGGCACTGAGAATAAACTAAAAGCACTGAAATATTGCGTGTTGTAGATCAAATTTTCCCATAGTTGTTTTCCTCACTTAAATAAACTATTTTATGACCAGATCTGTTGCTGTCTGAAATCATAGTAAATTGCTTATTTGAGCGTCGAAAGGACATGCTACACGTCTTCAAGCGCTGGCACAAAGTGGTTTGTACGTCGAGAAGTAATCGGGTAATGACTGCAGTTTACAGGTCGTACGTACGGCACGCATAGGGTGATTACTGCTGACCTCGAGGACGACGGTCGCATTTTGAGGGAGTCGAAGTGCAAGGCACCTGTGTGCCGTAAGGTGTGAGTGCGCGTTAAAGAACCCGAAGTGGTCGAAATTATTCCAGAGCCCCCAGCCCCTATGATTCTGATCTGGAGGACAAAAAAAAAAAAAAAAAACGCGTTTGAATCTATCGACGCAATGCGAACTGGGCCCATAAAATCTCACAGGAGTAGTGATGTGGGCTGATAAAACGTTGATTTCATGGATAAAGACGTATATTCCATGACGCTCGCAGACAACGCGCGATACCCGAGGCTGGCGATGCGCTCATTTCGGTTGCGTGCCTTCCCGCGCCTCGGTCAACAGCGCCGCCCTGCGGCATCGGTGCGCTGAGGGGTCACGCTTGCGCCGCCGGTATTCACACCTCCCCTTCTAGCCACCCTAACGCTGGCACGGGTCTTCAGGTGGAACTAGCTCCAGCGCCCCTAGCGGCCTCCGGCTCCGGCGACATGCGCGGCTTCAGCTGGAAGCGTGCGCCGCATAGGGCAGAGAGCACACTACCCAATATTCTAGTACACTGTAGTTAGAGTGACCTAGAAATGGGAGAGTCACAGAACACCCAGAGTGTCCAAAGCGCCGGCTCCAGCGAGGGCCTTCTTCTGTGAACTGCCGCGCCGCGCCGCTACTGCTCCGGACCCGTGTTTGAAGCCAGGACGGGAGTATTGCCACAGAACACCCATACGGTATTGCGGAAAGGCCGGAGTACATGGAGCGAATAACCGACGTCCGAGCGACGAACTTCGTCGGGCGGCGAACGTGCGACGGCGGGCGTCAAGAAATTTGCCGTCCGCAGCCGATCTAGAGTGACCTAGAATATGGGAGAGTGTCCAAAGCGCCGCGCGAATACATGGGAGGAGCGAGGACCTTTTTGTGTGAACTCCCGCGCCGCGGCGCTGCTGTACCGGACCCGTGGGCTTTCTCCTCTGCGGAAGCCGCGCCAAGGCGGCGGGCGTCTGCTACGAGCCTGATATTTTGGTTGCTATTAGCCAACATCGCAATAATTTGGGATATGTTAGGTACCACGTCACCGCAACGTAATACCGCAGTGACTCACCGCACAGAGAACGCGTTTGCTGGCTGTGAATACGGGTATTTTGTATATTTCGTTCTAGCTCGCTTGGTCCGCGCTTACGCGGCTGTTTGAGTAACGCATTCCGCGCGCTTACTTCATTTAGTTATGCGGGGAATGAGCAACGGGAATGTGCTGCAGAAGAAAATAAGGTGGAGATCGCGATGATAATCAGGAGAACGGGCAGATATGGCTAGCTCATGCTAACGCTCTTACACGCTATCGTTTCCTTTCTTTTATTTCGTGCATTCGATTTGTTTTACAAACTGCCTCCCGCGCTCTGCTGTTTCTTTATTAAGGCGTAATCCTTAACTGGCTCTTGGGAAGCGGAATGTGTCCGTCAGCGGGGCCGCGGTATACCAAAAATAAATACTAACCGCGTAACTCTCACGTCTCGTTCACTTGGTATATATCACAAAGTATAGCGTGGAAAGGCACAAATGTGTGACTAAGATGACTGATGGGTCATGGCATTAGTAACTTGACATACTTGCATTCATGTCGCGGTTAACGACAACAGTATGACGTGTGGTGCAAACCCGCATTTTTCGTCCAGAAATCCCTCTCATGGTGTGGGTGTGACGATGTCATGAGCCAATAAAGGAAGAAAGAAAGAAGAAGAAAAAGAAGAAGATAAAAATAGAACAAGAAGACACGAGGAGTCAGTGGCAGAAATAAAGAAGAAAGAAGTTATAAAATAAGAGCGGCCGAACAAAAAGAATACATTATGAAAGCAGAAGAAGAAGCGCAAAAGTGCACGCGCAGCTACGTGACCAATGGGATAAGGGACACGTAGCCGAAGAGAGCAGCCCAGCTACGCTCTGGGACGACGAGGGGCAGAAGGAGCTGGAGGCCGAACAGGACGGGTGGATCGCGGAGACGGCGGCAACCCAGTGGAAGCTGTTCTTCGGCTGTCGCGGCCACGACCCGCGAGCTGAGTGGACGTCCCACCGGAAGCCGCAGCTACAGGCTGACGGCGCCGCTTCTCGGATTCCCTGCGGCTACGATCCGCAGGCTAGCGGAGTTGACCGGGCGATCCAGGCGCCTCGGCCACCCCACCGTCCTGACCCCCGAACCAGGCCAACCGTGGACCGAACGTCGGACACAGCGACTTCGAGTCTACGACGCATCGGCGGGCCCAACGACGTGTCGCCGGAAGCCGCGACGACGAGGTGACGTGGCCACGTCGAGGGACTTAATGTAAATACTTTGGACTTATGAATTTTGATATCTGAGGACTCTGGGGAATTTCTAGAATTTACTCGTGCTGTATATTGTTTGTTTCGTGCTGTTTTCTTTGTCGTTAGTTTTTTCAATTATAAATGTTTGTCCTAAACGTACGACTTGTCCCTGTCTGTCTTTAGTCCACCGAAATCCGTGATAATTTGGCGAGCCTGCCAGGATATTCCACCATTTCCGGCCCTGTCACAGATTTTTGGTGGTCTAGAGATGGATTGGGACAGCATATTAGTTACTGTTCGAGAGGAAAAACTTAGTAAGGAGCAAGGCCTTAAACTAATTGAGGATGTAATGAACCGTGTCCATGCCGCTCGATGTTTAGAACTTGAGACACTTCGGCAAGCATGTGAGAAGAAAAAACAGTTCGAAGAGAAAGAGACAGAGATGCCAGATGCAGTCAAAATAATACATAGCAGTCATAGCATACCTGAAGAGGGGCCTCACACAGGTGAACTGTTGCGACAGAATAGTTGCCACTGTAAGGCCATTGATGACCGCGCCGCTGAGTCCTATTGTACTGGAGAGCAAGGGGTACAACACCGGAATGATGAGTGTGTTTTCGGTAGTGCAGTGTACGCGCCGGAGGGTCGTGCTCAGGAGGGCGAACGGTCCGCAGAAACGACGATCCAGGGGGACACTGACGAGAGAGGGAGTAGCGCATCGCTGCACACAGTGTGTGTTGAAAGCAGAGCAATTGAAGATGTCGCGCAGGAAGGGAGAGTGCTTGACCGCGGCAAAGCTTTTCAAGAGATGATGACTTTCCGCCGCAGAAATCCCCGTGAGCACAAGCTAGTGTCCAGCAAGCAAGACGTTTCTGATGCAGACGACCACAGTTGCACAAGTTTTACGAGTGGCGAGAAAGAAGGGCGCATTGAGGAAGCGATGACAGCAGACAGAGGGATAGAGCAAGTAGAGAAAACTGAGAAAGAGAAAAGAAAGAAGCATAAGAGAAAGAGCAGATCGAAAAATTGCTTCGAGGGAAAGAAAAAGACGAAATCACCACCCAAGAAGAAGACACGAAGAAAGCACCGATGGGCGACTCTTTATGGCATTGCTCATTGCAAAGCAACCATGAGAGGGGGAGTTAAATTTGGGGTGAGAAGTAGCAGAACATCTGAAGATGATGACTACGAAGAACGTCGCAAAGTTTCAGAGCAAGAGCGACGAGTATTTAACTGCAGATCCCAAGCATGTCCCCAAAAGAAGAAAAAGGTTTTCAAAAGTGACTTTTTCAAGTTCAAGGACCAAACCAGCAGCTCCACTAATCGCTCAAGAAGGCAGACATCCCGAAAGTACAGACGAAAGATGAGGAGACTGCTGAGAGCGAGATGGCGCATGAACAAACATGAGTTCAGGAAACATTGTCCTTCAATGAAAAAGGAAGCGAAACTTGAACTACACAGGCGACTTTCAAAGCCAGGAAGAAACCGTGCAGGCACAGGAAAGAGAAGAACTAAGAAGAGAAGTAGGCACCCTAGGCGGTCTCGACAGCGACGCAAGAGGAAGGCACTACGACAACATTGAGGGTATCAAATGGAATTCCAATAGGGAGAGGACACGGATTCTTTTGCGGTTCGAATAGTTAAGCTGATTGGGAATACCACTCCTGTTTAGGACGTAAAATAGTTTATGCGGAAAGAGTCAGAGTGTACCTTGCATTTAAGGGCGGATGTTTGTTAGCAGGATATTTGTTCAGAATAATTTAAGAAATGGTTCCACAAAAGTTATGAAAATTGTTGTATAAATATCAGTAATAGAACAGTGTTCCTAAATGTGCTCATATGTTGCCATCATTGTGGTAGGTAATATCCTAAGAATATATTTAAGGTAATGTTGCGTGTAAACGCACTTCTTGTTGTAAAGTATTTGTAGGACGAAAACCACTGATAGTATTTTGCCATTTGTAGAGTTTGGTAGCGCAGATTGTGAAGTGGCGGAGTGGTTGAGTATAGGCGTGTGAAGGCTCATTAGTAACTGTGAGCAGTGTTATAGGAGCGATGTTTAGGGACGTAGTAGATTTAGTAATGTTGTATAAGTGGTGTAAGTGCTGGTGTGAAGCAGTGGACCACTGAGTGCTACAGAAACAAGTGGTATAGTAGTACTGTGATACAGTAGTGCGCGACAATGACTTTTTCGTGTTAAATCGTGAACTCTGGTGTGTGCAGTGAAGTGAACGCGTGAAGTGAGGTGCGGTGAGTGTACAGATTGGTGCAAACGACGAAAGTGGTGTAAGACATGGCATGCTAGTGGTGGACCGAGATATGAAGACGGCAGGAACATCAATACAAGGAGGAAGATGAAAAGCAGTTTTTCACATAGAAAAACTCTTGAAGGTGGGCATATGTCATGAGCCAATAAAGGAAGAAAGAAAGAAGAAGAAAAAGAAGATAAAAATAGAACAAGAAGACACGAGGAGTCAGTGGCAGAAATAAAGAAGAAAGAAGTTATAAAATAAGAGCGGCCGAACAAAAAGAATACATTATGAAAGCAGAAGAAGAAGCGCAAAAGTGCACGCGCAGCTACGTGACCAATGGGATAAGGGACACGTAGCCGAAGAGAGCAGCCCAGCTACGCTCTGGGACGACGAGGGGCAGAAGGAGCTGGAGGCCGAACAGGACGGGTGGATCGCGGAGACGGCGGCAACCCAGTGGAAGCTGTTCTTCGGCTGTCGCGGCCACGACCCGCGAGCTGAGTGGACGTCCCACCGGAAGCCGCAGCTACAGGCTGACGGCGCCGCTTCTCGGATTCCCTGCGGCTACGATCCGCAGGCTAGCGGAGTTGACCGGGCGATCCAGGCGCCTCGGCCACCCCACCGTCCTGACCCCCGAACCAGGCCAACCGTGGACCGAACGTCGGACACAGCGACTTCGAGTCTACGACGCATCGGCGGGCCCAACGACGTGTCGCCGGAAGCCGCGACGACGAGGTGACGTGGCCACGTCGAGGGACTTAATGTAAATACTTTGGACTTATGAATTTTGATATCTGAGGACTCTGGGGAATTTCTAGAATTTACTCGTGCTGTATATTGTTTGTTTCGTGCTGTTTTCTTTGTCGTTAGTTTTTTCAATTATAAATGTTTGTCCTAAACGTACGACTTGTCCCTGTCTGTCTTTAGTCCACCGAAATCCGTGAAAATTTCACGGATTTCGGTGGACTAAAGACAGACAGGGACAAGTCGTACGTTTAGGACAAACATTTATAATTGAAAAAACTAACGACAAAGAAAACAGCACGAAACAAACAATATACAGCACGAGTAAATTCTAGAAATTCCCCAGAGTCCTCAGATATCAAAATTCATAAGTCCAAAGTATTTACATTAAGTCCCTCGACGTGGCCACGTCACCTCGTCGTCGCGGCTTCCGGCGACACGTCGTTGGGCCCGCCGATGCGTCGTAGACTCGAAGTCGCTGTGTCCGACGTTCGGTCCACGGTTGGCCTGGTTCGGGGGTCAGGACGGTGGGGTGGCCGAGGCGCCTGGATCGCCCGGTCAACTCCGCTAGCCTGCGGATCGTAGCCGCAGGGAATCCGAGAAGCGGCGCCGTCAGCCTGTAGCTGCGGCTTCCGGTGGGACGTCCACTCAGCTCGCGGGTCGTGGCCGCGACAGCCGAAGAACAGCTTCCACTGGGTTGCCGCCGTCTCCGCGATCCACCCGTCCTGTTCGGCCTCCAGCTCCTTCTGCCCCTCGTCGTCCCAGAGCGTAGCTGGGCTGCTCTCTTCGGCTACGTGTCCCTTATCCCATTGGTCACGTAGCTGCGCGTGCACTTTTGCGCTTCTTCTTCTGCTTTCATAATGTATTCTTTTTGTTCGGCCGCTCTTATTTTATAACTTCTTTCTTCTTTATTTCTGCCACTGACTCCTCGTGTCTTCTTGTTCTATTTTTATCTTCTTCTTTTAACACGAAAGTGTTTTATGCCGGGGTCCACCAAGACTTCACTGACGTATTTCCGTCACGGAAATACGTCACACGAACATACTACAAAGAAAGAAACCAGAAGAAAAAGTTCCACAAACATGCAAAGTTTGGAAATCGAACCCACGACCTCTCGGTCCGCGACGATAGATCGCCGAGCGTTTAACCCATTGCGCCACAAACGCATTTGCAGAGAGCTACACAGACGCGCCTTATATATCTAACACTCCTCCGTGTACCCGCGCTCTTGCTCGGGGCGGTGCCGCCGCCTACGAGCAGAAAAGAGAAGTACTGCATTATGACACTAACGCGCACCGACAGTGAACGCTTCGGTAGTCTCAGCACTACGACGCCTCGATGCCAGCATTCGAAGGGACGCTGGCATCAAGAAGCACTACCAACGCCAGGTGGCGTTCACCGTACTCAGCACAGCGGAGCGTGGCCTCCGCAATTAGCTCTGAAAATGTTTCTGAAGTTGATCGCGGAGGCTGCAATTACGACGCGCTGTACGCGCTGATTTGACTCGGTGACGATTCAGTTACGTGCTTTGTCTTGCGCGTTGTATTAGTGTGTCAGTTACGTGCTTCGTCTTTCGCGTTGTGCTAGCGTGTGCAGCGTAGTGCAGCTTCCATATGCACGACGGTTGCTCATGGTCATCGACGTTGGTAGTCGTGATGGAGGAGACGTGCCACCAGGCGTCAGCGTGGGTGCATCAACGCTAGAGTCACTGGAAAAATTTTAGAGTATCGCATTTGTTTTCCGCGCGCCGCCTCCTGCCGCGGCCACCGGTGATTGGGGCGCTCGTGTCACGTGACCTTTTGCCGCCATATTTCTTCCAAGCCCTTTCAGTTGGCACGTCGAACCCGTAGCGCACGCACCGCGCACGGAGAGCACTTCGCCGTTTCGTTCAACGCTTGCGTTGCGCTTGCGAACACAGGCGTCAGAAATAACCCATCATCATGCCTGGTTGCTGCGCCTTCGGGTGTAGCAACCGAACGGAGTCCGGGAAGGCATTTTTCTCTATTCCGTGCTGGAAGGACGACGGTGAACGACGTTCTGCGTGGCTCCACAGAATTGGCCGCAAAAACTTCGCGCCCTCGAAGAACACCCGCTTGTGCGAGGTAAGTTTCTTGAATAACTAGTTTGCTGGACAGTTATTGCTTTCAAGTGACTGTACTTGCGTGTGACCGCTAAACTTTACCTGTCCAGTTCACGCTCATCGCTCTGGGTGCGGCTATTGAACACTATGTAGCTAGCACACGTGGTTTTGAGTGAGCTGTTCTGTTCGCGTGGCTCGCTTTGTTTCATGCTATTGAAAATCGCCCAGTACCTATCTTTCAAGTAAGGTCTCCGGTTCGCGAGGCCCGCTCTGCTTTGCGCTATTGTTTCCAGTAAACTGTTCGGTTCGCGCGGCTCGCTTTGTTTTGCGCTATTGAAAATTGCCCAGTACCTATGTTTCAAGTCACTTAGTGCTGTTGAAAACGTCGCACTACGAACTTTCTAGCAAGCTCTCCACTGTTTCATTCGGTTTGCGCGCCGCGTTTGAAGAAAACGTACATACATGTCAAGCAAGCTGCAGTGCTTGATTCGCGCGGCTCGATGGAAACAACAAACATGCATTTCAAGTGAGCATGTTGTGCTACAAAGTAAAAGGAGGCGGTTCCCATGAATAACGTGTTTTAAACAAGCACCAGGTCTACACAGAAAATGTTGCTTCAAAATGTCTTCTATAGATTTCCTAACTCTTTTTTTTTTTGCGACTACTTACACTTTAGATATTTTAAGCACTGTCACAGGGTAGGTTTATTAACATTCCTATTTTTCTTTGTTTTCTCCATGGACAAACTATAGGACCGTTTCATTCCTGATGATTTTGAGAAACCAAGAGTCGAATCGGAAGACGGTATGCTGTTGTCATGCTTGACGAAATAAATTGTTGTTGTGACTGTTGTGAAATAAATATGTTGCTTGCCTCCACATCTTACTTTGTGACTGCATGCTGTTCTGAAAATGGGAATTTTGCTGACAGCATGAAGCAATTCGGGGACAAATGGTATGGTGTCCCTTATACAGGGAGGCTGTAAAATAGTAATTTTTATTGCAAACCTGCTACAGCATGATTACGAATGCTTGTCAACTGGCACAGCACCTCTATAAACAGCCTCATACATATTTTTATGCCGTGAGTGCAGCGACAAGAACATCATTTAAAACATAGAAGTGCTCAATGTTACAATTCCGTTTCAGAAACCTAGTTTTTACCGTGTCTTCGCAACTTTTTTTTTCGAAAACTTCTTTTTGTGTTAATGATCCGATTCACATAAAGGGTATACAATAAAAGGAGCATGATCGAAAATAAATATAGGAAAACCGCACCACTGTTTAGTACTGGCAATGTCAACACAATACTCCAGAACACAGTAACAGATTGGAAATAAGTGCGCTAAAAGGTTGACATTATCAAAGGTATAAAAAAAAAAACATTCGCACACATTCTTTATAGCCGTATGCGGATACCTGCTTGAGTTTCGCGTGAATTAAAAGCTGTTAACCAGTCGTTTACAACGTTACCTTCAGAGAGCTTATTTCACAAATCGACGAGAACATTACAAGCACGCATTCGCAAACACGCCAGTAGCCGCAAGACGCGAAGTTTGCTTGCAGAGGCTGCTGGCGTTTTATCACTGATACGTGACAGGCAACTTTATAAATCTACATAAAAATTACTGCTTACACTTTGCTCCGATTATACAGATAAACAAGCGCAGCAGTAAGCTGTTTACATTTGCTTGCTTTTGTACTTCGAAAGGACGCGAACGAGCACTATGAAGGCAACCTGAACACCCACTGCATATTCCATCGGCTGTCAAGCTGCGTTTTTAGCGCAAACACAACCTCAGGGCCCAGTTTTCATGTAAAAGACGTTTCAAGCGAATTCACTGGGCGCATACAAGTATGTTTGCAGCAGCTCTGCACAGAGCACTTGACGCAAGACGAAGTCCAAAAGCGACACGTAGAGCATCGGAACCATCGCCGCACATTTTATACGTTCCGTCGCTTACCGCGCAGTACGTTCATTTCCGTCGATATCCTGATGTCACTTGTGGCATCCATTTGAAGAAAAACACAAAAATAATCCAGTTTCGTGAAACGGGACTCGAAATCTAGGGGGGAAATCCGCCAGTTAAGTCAACGCTACTCAATGCACGCTGGCACCGCTACAGCGCGTCGGCGGTCTGGAAGGAACATGGCCGCCGCCACCCAATGTTGCCGGCATGCCGCGTACCTTTGCGGTACTCTGTTTTTCCAGTGACTCTAATCAACGCCTAAGGGCGCTTTAGCCACAAAACACCAATAGACATTATATATCAATGTGCAATAAACATTACACTACTTCTGTGAAGACACGTTTCACTTTCGTGTTCTATACCGATTCCTATATAAGAGGGATCAACCACATTTTTTTCTTCTTCTTTCTTTCTTCCTTTATTGGCTCATGACAGACGATAAGAACGTGTTGAATGCTAATCTCGATCTCAACGTGTCGAACTTACCCATATATCATAAAGGACTGAGAGCACAGGTAAAGGGTAATAATAGTAATGATTATTTGTGGGGTTTTACATCGAAACATCACAATTAATATGGCTATGAGAGACGCCGTTTTGAGCGCTCCGGTAATTTCGACCGCCTGGGGTTCTTTAACGTGCACCTATATCTATGTACACGGATGTTTTATGCATTTCGCCTCCATCGAAATGCAAGCCGCCGTGGCCGGGAATCGAACCTGCGTCCTCGAGCCAACCTACCAAAGCCACTAAGCTACCACGGCGTGTACGTATAAAGGGTACGCGAGAAATATAAGGCGGCAAAAAACAAGACAAACCAAAATGAATGAAATGTTAACAGTGCAACATTGTGTAAGTACGTCTCATTTCATAATTACGAGCGAACGTGAGAAAACGAACATGACGCTTTATGGATGTGCAACTCTTCTTTCGCCTTCCTGTGTTGCAAGAGCGCAAACACTAAGCGAATTTTAACATGAAAGTAACTTTAGGAATATTTATTGCGTACGCTCGCTGATTCGTACACAGCAAATATACTTACTGATAAATATTTACATACTTGTAATGAAAGAGGCAACTAATCACCAGAACATAAACTTCTCATGTTTTACTGATTGAAGGTAACAATTTAAGTGATATGCAGAATCAATAGCGATATTTATAGTGCATCAAAGATTGCAATATTCAAGACGATTTTCCACTCAATATAATGCAAGCACAAACATCATCACGCGCCATGAATGCTTGTTAGTTTATGTAAAAAATCACACGTTAACTATTATATATCATGAGAAGTTATGTTGGTAATTTCAGAGAGGATTCACGGATTAATAAAACAAGGCTATTGCTGCAATAACTTTTACATAAGAAATGAGTGAATAGCTAGGCCAGTAGTAGCTATCTATTCATTTCAATGTAGAAAAATATATATTTGTTCACCCTTTTTTATGTTTATTTACCTATTGGCTGGAATGGTTTTTCTTTCGAATGTCTGAATTTGAAACCAGCTTCGCTCACGGTGAACCTTAAGGTACATCGTGCGCGAAGTTTGTATTGAAGAGTTAGCGTACAGCAAGAATTGTTCGTCTACACCTTCTCATGGCGCTCTGTTCATAATAAAGTATTGTCGAGGCTAAAAAAATTATCACTAAACACATATGCATATGGCTCTAAATCACTACTAACCGTGAGCGAAATGCGCGTAGTGGTGAGCGAAGCGGTCACTGCACGCACGTAAGTATTTCACTTGACTGCGCGAGTAATTTACTTTTTTGGTTACTCTTATTCATGCAAGCATGGCGCTATTGCCCGCGTACCTATGCGAATAACGTTTCTTTTTTTTACGTTCTTTCCTTGCACGGGCTCATTTAGCGCGTTTCTACGCACGCACAGTTACCGTAATACCGTTCCCGAACTCTAGCACCGGAGCTAGGCCGCGCTGATGAGTTTGATACGTTAGTTTTTGCATTATCTTGCTGCCCAAGCACAAAGAAACGCTCAAAGATGGGTAAGCTCCATGCAGCACCACACTGTTGAAGTTAAATAGAGTTTAAGTGCTTTGCGTGGAAAACGAACGCAAAAAAAATGTGGTTGATCCCTCTTATATAGGAATCGGTATAGAACACGAAAGTGAAACGTGTCTTCACAGAAGTAGTGTAATGTTTATTGCACATTGATATATAATGTCTATTGGTGTTTTGTGGCTAAAGCGCCCTTAGGCGTTGATGCACCCACGCTGACGCCTGGTGGCACGTCTCCTCCATCACGACTACCAACGTCGATGACCATGAGCAACCGTCGTGCATATGGAAGCTGCACTACGCTGCACACGCTAGCACAACGCGAAAGACGAAGCACGTAACTGACACACTAATACAACGCGCAAGACAAAGCACGTAACTGAATCGTCACCGAGTCAAATCAGCGCGTACAGCGCGTCGTAATTGCAGCCTCCGCGATCAACTTCAGAAACATTTTCAGAGCTAATTGCGGAGGCCACGCTCCGCTGTGCTGAGTACGGTGAACGCCACCTGGCGTTGGTAGTGCTTCTTGATGCCAGCGTCCCTTCGAATGCTGGCATCGAGGCGTCGTAGTGCTGAGACTACCGAAGCGTTCACTGTCGGTGCGCGTTAGTGTCATAATGCAGTACTTCTCTTTTCTGCTCGTAGGCGGCGGCACCGCCCCGAGCAAGAGCGCGGGTACACGGAGGAGTGTTAGATATATAAGGCGCGTCTGTGTAGCTCTCTGCAAATGCGTTTGTGGCGCAATGGGTTAAACGCTCGGCGATCTATCGTCGCGGACCGAGAGGTCGTGGGTTCGATTTCCAAACTTTGCATGTTTGTGGAACTTTTTCTTCTGGTTTCTTTCTTTGTAGTATGTTCGTGTGACGTATTTCCGTGACGGAAATACGTCAGTGAAGTCTTGGTGGACCCCGGCATAAAACACTTTCGTGTTAAAAAACTACAGCGCGTAGCAGACGACCATCGCTTCCCGTGCGCTTCGCGAGCGCGAAAAGCCCACGATGGATGGATGGATGGATGGATGAGGCTGAACCCTTTAAATCGGGCGGTGGCATACGCCACCTAGCCATGACCATTAACATAATTTGTACTTTGTGGTGGGTGAAATTTCACCCCTGCCTTAATTTTATCCACCAATCAGATAACCTCTGCTTGGTTATTTCTACCCGCTTAAAGTCTATTTTGCCTTCACTGTCCCTAAACCCCAATGCTTTGAAAAAATCAGCCCCGTTGCCTTGCACTGTAGGGTTAAGCCCCTTACAGAAAAGTATGAGGTGTTCAGCCGTTTCCTCTTCTTCTCCACACGCACAGCACAACGTGTCTATACCTTGGTACTTGACTCGGTACATCTTAGTCCGCAATACTCCCGTCCTGGCTTCAAACAACAAAGAGCTTCCCCTAGAATTATCGTAGATATTTTCTTTGGCAATTTCTTGCTTGAAAGTTCGGTATGTGCCCAGTGCTGATTTCGTCTGCATCCCTGCTTTCCACAGACCCCTCTCTGTTTCCTTAACCTTTTTCTTAACCGCTGTTTCCTGGTCTGCACCCCTCCTGCAGTCCAAATATTTGATTGACTGTTTTCTGGTCAGCTTCCTCCATTTTGTATCAACATTCCTCATGTACAAATAACTGAAAACTCTCCTTGCCCACCGCTTTTCTCCCATCTCTCTCAATCGCTCCTCAAATTCTATCTTGCTGCTGGCTTCCCTGCCCTCGAATGACGCGTCCATCCCATGTCACCCTGTACCCCCTGATTTGGTGTATTTCCGTGAGCTCCCAGAGCCAGTCTACCTACCCCTCGCTGCTTAACTTCCAACCTTGCTCGAACCTCTGATCTCATGCACAGGACCGCATTGCCGAAAGTCAAACTAGGAACCATCACCCCTTTCCAAATCCCTCTCACCACTTCGTACCTATTGTAATTCCACAGTGCCCTATTTTTCATCACAGCTGCATTTCTGCCACCTTTAGCCGTCACATATTTTTCATGTTCCGTTAGGTACTCAGCCCCATTGTTTATCCACACTCCAAGATATTTGTACTTATCCACCACCTCCAGCGTAACCTCCTGTATTCTATGCTCGCTGCCCTGATTATCATTAAAAGTCATGACTGCCGATTTTTCTTTACTAAACTTCAAACCTAAGCTATCTCCCTCTTTACCACAGATGTCCATTAATCTCTGCAAGTCTTCCTTGCTGTCAGCCATAAGTACAATGTCATCTGCATACATCAGTCCTGGTAATGACTGTTTAATCCATTCTCCCTGCTTGAAAAAGGAAAGGTTGAAGCCAAGTCCGCTCCTCTCTAATTTTTTTCTCTAATCCTTGTAAATACAGCATGAACAACAGAGGTGACAGAGGGCACCCCTGCCTAAGCCCCTGCTGTATCTCTATAGGCCCAGATACCTTGTTTTCCCATTTTATAAGCACCCTGTTACTTTTATAGATATCTTTTAAAAGATTTCTTACTCCATCTTCCACCTCTAGAGTGCCCAGTATGTCCCACAAATCCTTTTGGATTACACTGTCATAGGCTCCCTTGATATCCAGAAAGGCAAGCCATAGGGGCCTGTGTTCCTTTTCTGCTATTTCAATACACTGTGTCAATGAGAACAGATTATCTTCTAACCTTCTTTGTTTTCGGAACCCATTTTGTATTTCCCCCAGCACCTCCTCGCTCTCCACCCATGCCTGCAGTCTGTCCTTTATAATCTGCATCACCACCCTGTAAACCACTGACGTCACTGTTATGGGACGGTAGTTGTTTATGTCGGCTTTGTCCCCCTTTCCCTTATATATCATGCTCATCCTGCTCAGTCTCCACCCGTCAGGGGCTTTACCGTCCATTATCATTTTGCTCACTGCCTCTCTTAATGCTTTCTTAGATTTTGGGCCCAATGTCTTTATCAACATAATTGGGATGCCATCAGGACCTGTCGACGTGCTACTAGGAACCCTCTTCTCTGCCCTTTCCCACTCGCTTTGTGCCAGTGGAGCCACTGCACTGATTAGTCCATCCTCACCTGATTGAGCACATGCTATGTTTCGTTCTTTAAATTTTTCTGTCATCATTGTTCTTATATGTTCCATTGCCTATATGTTCCATTGCCCACGGGTCCGGAGCAGCAGCGGCGCGGCGCGGCAGTTCACAGAAAAAGGCCCTCGCCGGAGCCGGCGCTTTGGACACTCTCACTCTAGCCGATCTGCCTGTCCAAACATTTTCGTCGGGCGAACGACGCCGCCGGAAGCGTCTAGCGCGCAGCGGTGGACGACAGCCAATCAGGAGGCACTAGTTCTGGTCGCAATGCATGCTGGTGTTTCGCGCGCGCGCGCCTTTTCGCGTAGTCTGCAATCGCGTTGGTGTAGCCATGTCTGCATGTCTCTGCACCGATTGAGTAGTTCCCAGTATGATCTCTCAGGAATCGCGTTGTATTTGTACATCCCATATCCGCTGATCTGCGAGGAAACAGACAAGCAGTGCAAGCTCTCTACAACAACCTGCAACAGAAATCTACTGATCTCAAAGGCCGCATGCTGTCGTCATGCCTATCTCCCGACTTCGCCGATAGATGGCGCTGGCATCGGATATTTCTTTTGTTAGGCTTAGACGCGTTCGAAAGGAGAAGCGATTTCAAAAACTACTCAAGGTTATCCATAATACTCTGTCGTCGAAGCAGCCTGAGACTAATGGCGAATTCCATTGGGAGAACAGGAGCACTCAAAAGCACGCTGAAAGTGCTCGTTCCAGAAGCGGCGTGTTTCAGTGGTCGAACAGGAGTGGGAGAGCCGTCATAGAATAAAGAGCCGTCATCCAGTGGTAGAACAAGAGCAGTTTCGCTGCGCCGAGAGCAGCCGGGAGCAGTCCGGACTGCTCTTGCTTGAAAAGCGGAGTACGGAGGAAGTCACGTGACTTATGGCGAATTCCATTGGGAGAAGAGGAGCAGGGCGCCGCGCAGTGCGGAGTCGGGTGACAGCGCAGTGAGAGCAGGCACACTCGACCCGCCACTGGAATACGGCGTGCATTCGGAGAGCAGTTGGGAGGGGACTTGTGAGGAGAAATGTACCATGTGACTAAAGCAATCGACGTCCCACCATTCTCTGCAGGAGAGCGGCAGAACACGCCTGATCGTCTTGTAATCTGTCGGGCTTAACGCTGTCACCGTTTGCGGCCACGTACTACATACTTTTGTGCAGCGCCGACGCATCCCACAACGTTTCCGCCTGCGAAGATCATCTCAAGTTGAGCTCTAGCAGCTTTCGCTGCTGTCACCGTCGAGCGTCTCAAGCACTTCAGCAAGGCGAAGACGCTTTGCTGCCGCTGAACCCCGCGCATCCGACGAGAAGCAAGGCGGACTAGAAATGCCAGGATCTGTCGCTAAATCGCTGCGAATCTCGCTCGTATCACCGACGTCAAAATCAGCGGTGTCAAAACACAAACCACGCTAGGCTGCCGCCATTGCCGCCGCGCGCGCTGGCTGAAGCAAAATAAAAAGAAATGAGGAGGATATGACGGTTTAATGGCGAATTCCATTGGGAGAACAGGAGCACTCAAAAGCACGCTGAAAGTGCTCGTTCCAGAGGCGACGTGTTTCAGTGGTCGAACAGGAGTGGGAGCACCGTCATCCAGTGGTAGAACAAGAGCAGTTTCGCTGCGCCGAGAGCAGCCGGGAGCAGTCCGGACTGCTCTCGCCTGAAAAGCGGAGTACGGAGGAAGTCACGTGACTTAAACCGTCATATCCTCCTCATTTCTTTTTATTTTGCTTCAGCCGGCGCGCGCGGCGGCAATGGCGGCAGCCAAGTGTAGTTGGTGTTTTGGTACCGCTGTTTTTGACGTCGGTGATACGAGCGAGCTTCGCAGCGATTTAGCGACAGATCCTGGCATTTATAGTCCGCCTTGCTTCTCGTTGGATGCGCGGGGGACAGCGGCAGCAAAGCGTCGTCGCCTTGCTGAAGTGCTTGAGACGCTCGACGGTGACAGCAGCGAAAGCTGCTGGAGCTCAACTTCAGATTCAAGTTGCAGTTTCAGATGATCTTCGCAGGCGGACGCTTTGTGGGATGCGTCGGCGCTGCACAAAAGTATGTAGTACGTGGCCGCAAACGGTGACATGATTACGCCCGACAGATTACAAGACGATCACGCGTGTTTTGCCGCTCTCCTGCAGAGAATGGGACGTCGATTGCTTTAGTCACATGGTGCATTTCTCCTCACACGTCCCCCTCCCACCTGCTCTCCGAATGCACGCCGTATTCCAGTGGCGGGTCGAGTGTGCCTGCTCTCACTGCGCTGTCGCCCGCCTCCGCACTGCGCGGCGCCCTGCTCCTGTTCTCCCAATGGAATTCGCCATAAGCCACGTGACTTCCTCCGTACTCCGCTTTTCAAGCGAGAGCAGTCCGGACTGCTCCCAGCTGCTCTCGGCGCAGCGAAACTGCTCTTGTTCTACCACTGGATGACGGCGCTCCCACTCCTGTTCGACCACTGAAACACGTCGCCTGTGGAACGAGCACTTTCAGCGTGCTTTTGAGTGCTCCTGTTCTCCCAATGGAATTCGCCATTAAACCGTCATATCCTCCTAATTTTTTTTTTTTTTGCTTCAGCCGGCGCGCGCGGCGGCAATGGCGGCAGCCAAGCGTAGTTGGTGTTTTGCAAGTGTGTTTTGGTGCCGCTGTTTTTGACGTCGGTAATACGAGCGAGCTTCGCAGCGATTTAGCGACAGATCCTGGCATTTCTAGTCCGCCTTGCTTCTCGTTGGATGCGCGGGGGACAGCGGCAGCAAAGCGTCGTCGTCTTGTTGAAGTGCTTGAGACGCTCGACGGTGACAGCAGCGAAAGCTGCTGGAGCTCAACTTCAGATTCAAGTTGCAGTTTCTGATTATCTTCGCAGGCGGACACTTTATGGGATGCGTCGGCGCTGCACAAAAGTATGTAGTACGTGGCCGCAAACAGTGACATGGTCACGCCCGACAGATTACAAGACGATCACGCGTGTTTTGCCGCTCTCCTGCAGAGAATGGTGGGACGTCGATTGCTTTAGTCACATGGTACATTTCTCCTCACACGTCCCCCTCCCACCTGCTCTCCGAATGTTCGCCGTATTCCAGTGGCGGGTCGAGTGTGCCTGCTCTCACTGCGCTGTCGCCCGACTCCGCACTGCGCGGCGCCCTGCTCCTGTTCTCCCAATGGAATTCGCCATAAGCGAAAGTCGTTTACGCAGTCATTTGCTACCAACGAAGTGAATTCTACAAGGACAACGCCAAATTCAGTTCGAAGCGGGCGGCCGGGACCGCCGCCAACACGGCGGCCAACGCGCGGCGGCGTTCGCCGCATGTATCGCGACACTGCGAACATCCTGCGTCGTGTCGCCGCGTCGTTACTTGACGCGTGAAGTTCGTCGAGAAAGTTCGCTCCATGTATCCCGGGCGTACCGAGTCAAGTACCAAGACACGTTGTGCTGTGCGTGTGGAGAAGAAGCGCGGCCTAGCTCCGGTGCTACAGTTCGGCAACGGTATTACGGTAACTGTGCGTGCGTAGAAACGCCCTAAATGAGCCCGCGAGGAAAGAACGTATAAAAAGAAACGTTATTCGCATGGGTACGCGGGCAATAACACCATGCTTGCATGAATAAGAGTAACGAAAAAAGTAAATTACTCGCGCAGTCAAGTGAAATACTTACGTGCGTGCAGTGACCGCTTCGCTTACCATTACGCGCTTTTCGCTCACGGTCAATAGTTTTTATATGCATATGTATTTATTCGAATATTTTTAGCCACGACAATATTTTATTATGAACAGAGCAGAGGGAGAAGGTGTAAGGGAAGCCACAGAAAGAGCAAATACGGCCGTAACGTCGCAATATTGTTGGCTTATTTTGCTTCAGAGATTGCGTACACGAACAATTCTTGCTCTACGCTATCTCTTCAATACAAACTTCGCGCATGATGTACCTTGAGGTTCACTTTAAGGTTCACCGTTTCAAATTCAGACATTCGAAAGAAAAGCCATTCGATCCAGCCAATAGCTAAACAAATATTGTTTTTCTACATTGAGAAGAATAGATAGCTACTACTGCCCTAGCCATTTACTAATTTGTTATGTAAAAGTTATTACTGCAATAGCCTTGTTTTAATAATCCGTGAATCCTCTCTGAAATTACCAACATGTAACTTCTCATTATATCATAGTTATTGCGTAACGTCTGATTTTTTACGTAAACTGACAAGCATTCATGGCGCGCCGCGTGACGATGTTTGTGCTTGCATTATATTGAGTGGGAAATCGTCTTGAAAGTTACAGTTTTATTGCGATAGCAATTATATGGACACTTCAACCGGATTTCTGCCGTCGGCGTCGCCGTGAGGTTCCGTATAGATAAAATCTTGGCAATAGCTGCTGACCCGCGCGTGGCACCAGCGAAGTCCAAGTTCCAAGTGGAGAGCGCTGCTGCCACGCACGGAAGTGACGTCAGAGTTGTGGCCACGTGATCGTGACGTTGTTTAAACAAGTATGGCGTGTTCCGGTTTATAATTTTGCGCGCGATGCAGTGCATGCTGCTGGAGCTGCTTTAATTTTATGGTTTCTTAGTGTAATGTGTGCTAGAATATTCTTCTGTCTAGTTGCGTTGGAAGAGCTGGATCGTGTCCGAGCTTGCGATCACGAGCGACACAAGGGCGCAACCCTGGAGCCGCTCGTTTCTTTACGCCTTGCAGTGCGTTTATGGTTGGTATCGCGTGATCTTGTGCATTCCGTTTTTCAGTACTGTTGCTCTTATTTGTTGAATTTGCTGTTGTGAATTAGGCGCATGTGTGCTCCCAGCTAGGCAGCACTTTTTTGTCTGATGGTGTAAAGGTTTAAACTCGTTTTAAACGCTTGTTGCTGCCGTTGCCGCTTAGGTGGGCATTACAGTGTACTAGAAGAGTACTGTAGTTGGCATCGATCGGGAAACAATTTCGTTTCCTCCTTCGTGAGACTTGTACGTTGCAGATAATGCGCGAGTAAGTGAGCTGTTGCATACTTCTTTATGGCACTCGATGTAGCGTTTACCTCTACTGTTGCTTGCCTTGCATGTTCTGTTTCCCTGTTTATCTCGGATTTTGGTTGCTAGCGAATCACGACTTGCTTGAGCAAGTCTCGCCACAGTTCAAAAAGCACATGTTGAGTAACCCGAATATAAGCGATAAAGACAAATGTTGGGGAACGTGGCCCAGCCGCTGATAGTTCTACTCGGGCCCAATTTTGCTGTAAAGTTTAGCTGCCTTGAAAACCAAGAAATTTTCTTAGATTTATTCCAGCTAGCTTGCTAAGCTGCTATCTAGCATTACTTATTTTGGTGCTATGCGAGGTACTATGCTTGTAGAAATATACCTCGCATCTTGTATGCAAACACGACGTAGGTTTATTGCAGGAACCTGCACTATGTTGTAGATGTAATATGCATGCAAATATGACCGGTGTAGGTTTGCAGGCCCATGTCACTCTCAAGCAAATGGCAAGTTTCCATTGTATGAGTCTTCCTGCACTTTGCTGCACTTCACAGGGCTTGTTTGGTTATTCCCTTGATCTGTACAATAGAATGCTGATAAGTCTTGAGCCTTACCCTGATCCTCTTGTCTAACAAAAACGTTTTAGGCATCGCATTAGGACATCTATCTGAGTGACAATGTGACAATTTTTGCCTCTAAAACCTTTCTTTTCTCCCATATATGATATTTATCAGTAAAGTTGTCAACCACTCGTGACTTTGTTCAAAGTGCCGTGCAGTGACAGAATTTCTCTCGGAAAAGAAAAGCCCGTGAAGAAAAATTTTGAGACTCGATAGGACTTCCTCTTGGGCAAGTTGGTGAAGTCTGCTAAACAATGTTCTTGTGTGCAAAAATATATTTACACAGGAAGAAAACATGCACACGAAAGTGCGAACTACTAACTGATTTAATGATTCAAAGGATGGAACATACGGTGCAAATTTTGTGCACACACAAGACATGAATGTTGTGACAGTGCTAGTTTGTCTCGTAATGCTACAAAGCGGCCTTAAACAAGTGCATCTCTGGGGAATATAAGGTAATTGAAGTGTTACTAACATGTGCAGGATCTTTCTGATAACGTATGCCTTCATGAGCTCATGTGCTGGTTTGGTGCTGCTTGTGCCCAGGATCATAATGTGCGAAAGCACGGCTCACGTGAGCAGGCCTTGCAACGTACATGGCACCACCCAGTTTATTTCAAATAAATTGTTTGAATGAATGCTCCCTCAGATAGTCATTTAAGCATTGGCCCGTTTAGCCCACATAGAACTTGCCACAGCTGAGAGGTATCTCATAGACCACAGCACAGTGCACGAAATGGTTGGCATGATTTTTCATACACCCTTGTCTCGTGGTACGAGAACACATTTGGGCTAATTTGACGGGCATAAAAAAACAACTGGGACATCCTACCTAGCAGGCACGACCTGAAATCTGTGGCTAAATTTGTGTACATATTGTCACGTGCCTTGTGAGAGAACGGGCGACGTGACGTTTATTGAGGGTAGCAGCTCCTGAAAAACACGGTGCTGGGAGCTGGCTATCGAGCGGGTGGAGAAGCACGCGCACTTCTTGTCCATGCCTGCCTTTTAGCACTCTACCCACTACTGCTGGTGGCAATATGGCAACCTCAGGTCTTGTGGCGTCTGTACCTGTTACATCTGATTGGCAAGTCCTTGTCAAGCTGCTCTGCAGCTTTCAAAGAATGGATCCGGCCATGGCATGCATGATCTATAGGGTAAACCTGCTTTTAAAAGGCTGTCCATCTGATCTGCCTCATTTTGTTCATCAGTGATAAATTGACAGCTGTTACTGTAGCACCCACTTACTACAGATAGTTCAAGGCGATCCCTTTTTGGTCACTTTACCTGCAGAAATTTGGATTTTCTTAGGCCGAGGGAACAAATGTCTTCACTTTTCTTAGTTTTGAGATTGTACAAAAATAAGCGTGTGTCAATTCATTAAGAGTAGCCCACAAAAATAATTTGCCTTCATAATAGCATATACGTTCCTGACACTGCCGGGGCAGCGTGTCGGAGCAAGAACTATCAGTGCCTCGCGCAGCAAGTTGAGTCAACACTGGCATGGACGAACTGTTCTGCCAGCATTGTGCTAGCATTGAACCTGCATGCATGCTCTTGCTTATAGGAACAGAAATGGAGCGAAAAGCCAATAGCAAAATTATTCGCTTTCACGTATGACAAATGTTGTATGCCGCTGCACACGTTCTCAGCATGAAAGAAGAGGTCTCTTTTTTTTTTCTTTTTGCTGAACAATGCCACATTCGAAGCAATGGAAACACTCAAAATGTGTGTTTTTTTTTTAGGATGTTGCCACACCGCACATGAAGTTATGCTTTGACATAGCAATTCAATAGTCTGCTAGCATGACTCAGCTTGGTGTTCGAGTAGCTCGCTCATTCGTGGCACTGCTTTGACGCTTTAGCGAGCCTTCAATTTTCGCTAACATTAGCATGCTCAAAGTGATTAGCCGCTTCTCGAGCTAATGCACACAGTGATGATGAAGCTGGATCTGCTATTGCGGCCACAGTTTGAAAAAAGCGAAATGGAGAACTAAGATTTAGGGGCGCGTTAGGGTAGACATAAATCCAGATTTTTGTGATAGGGCCGCCTCACGGTGGACTTCTGGCGCATTAGTTTTATGCATTGCAGCACTATCGCAAGTTCATGACAGGAATCGCGCTATCCAAACATAATTGAAAAATACAAATGGAATTAACTCGTCTCGAGTTCCAAATCAGAGTGAATGAGTCTAATTATCCAGACACCGCCGAGGCGTATACCTTCACCGGATGCTGAAATAACAGGAGCCTGCCCTGGCCACCAGTGTGAGAGCAGAGAGGCAATGAAGCCTATGAAGCATCGGCAGGGGAATCGAGCGAGGCATCAGATCGGACGGAGCAACTATCTAAAGAAGACATGTATTTCATGTTAATCTTAATTTATTACACAATTTTTTCGCCCTAGCATGACGAAGAGGACATCTTAACCAAGCCTCTATATGGACAGGCAGAAGAATGACACTGTTGGTTGCTAGCGCGGGCGAAGAGCAATGAGACTGTGAGCGATGAGTTCCAAACAAAGACTAAACCTTTTTATTCTCTCACGAGACACTGGGAGGCGCGTGCACCAACAGACTTGCCTTTCAGGTGCACAACATGGTGTTCAAGAGTGGTGCTATAAACTAGCCATTTAATTTAAACGCGCGCCAATTATAGCGGCGCGGCAGATGGAGTTCACTACATCACTTCCTCCCCACTGAGCTGCCGAACGTTACAGGTCCAGTACAACGGGAACAGTGGCTCACATCCCACTGCGTTTGTGCTGCACTGTTGTTCGGGAGGAAGTTGCAGTTGGTTCTTTCGTTGCTCTGACAAGAGTCGCGACAGCCGCGGGACCTTCAGAGTTCTTCATATGAGCCGGTTTCACACGGTCAGTAGAGACTACCTCACGTCGACCACGAATGTCCACAGTAAATTGCTTGTTTGTACGATGGAGGACTTTGAAAGGGCCGTCGTACGGTGGTTGAAGAGGTCGCTGCACTGCGTCATGCCGCACAAACACATGGGAGCAGGATCACAGCTCTGGGTGCATGTGGACGGGTCGCGGCGCTGGCTGACGCGGTGGTGTGGCGCGAAGCTTGCCCATGTTGTAGCGCAGCCGGCTGGCGTAGTCGCCATTAGCTACAGGGCTTTCATCTCCGCAGCATGTAAAAAATTCGCCAGGCAATCGCAGTGCTGTTCCATACACCAGCTCGGCACCAATGAAAGCCAATGTTGGCTTTCAGCGTTGTGCGGATACTAAGAAGGACGAGCGGTAGTGCTTCGGTCCAACTGTGCCCTTCCGTCGCCATGAGAGCCGCTTTCAACTGGTGGTGGAAGTGCTCTACCATACCGTTGCTCTGAGGATGGTAGGCAGTAGTTCAGATGCGAGAGGTGCCGATCAGCCGTGTTCTGCTGGCGAAAGAGCCGACTCGAACTGCCTGCCACGGTCAGTTGTAACTGTGGACGGCGCGCCGAAGTGAGCCACCCAGTGGTACAAAAAAAGCATGGGCAGTTGTGTCAGCGGTGATGTCTGCGATAGGCACAGCTTCAACCCAGCGTGTAAATCTGTCCACGCAAGTGAGTAATAAAAGTGGTAACGTTTCGACAATGTGCCAGTGTACATGTTCAAATCGTTCATCTGGCACTGGGAACCTCGCCAATGGCGTCATGGTGTGGCACTGGACATTGGAGCGCTGGCAGGCGATGCACTCTCGTGTCCACTGCCGGACATCTAGATTTATATATGGCCAGACGTACCTTGCCGTCACTAGCTTTTTTGTCGCCCGAACACCCGGATGCGCCAGCTTGTGCAGCGACTGGAAGACGGTACGACGAAGGCCAGAAGGAACAAAAGGACAAGGGTTGTCCCTTGTTAAGTCACAGCACACTCGGTCTTTTGAGCTGGACACATGTAGCCATTTCAACTTCAGCGCGGTTGTTGTTGTCAGCAACTGACCGAGTTCTTGATCTGCTTGCTGAGCTGCCACCAGCCGAGTCAAATCAGTTCCCTTGGAAAGGCTAAAGGCGTTGACATGACGTCGTGACAGGGCATCTGACAGGGCAGCGTGCAGCATCGCTATGTTTCCTCTGGTACCAGCACCAACGGAGTCGCAGCTGCTGTGGCAGTACACTGCGCTGCTCCAAAGGGCGTGAGGTGCGTGCCTGCAAAGCTGCCACTGTTTCGGTGAGGCGCACGATCTCTTCGCGAAGCTCGAGGAATTTGTTGGAAGAGGGGGCGGAAGCACTCGCCACTTGCACGTTAGCGACGGAGGCGGAGGGGTTTGCCGCTGCCATGATGGTGTCAGCGATGGTGGCCATCTTGCCGAGATCCTTTTCAGCCACCGTAGCAAGCACCACGCGCACGTTGCCGGGGAGACTCTGAAGAAATATCTTGCACAGCGACGTGCTGTTAAGATCTATAACGCTTCCCACAAGACGTTGCATGTGGCGCAGTAGTTGAGATGGTGTGCGGTCGCCAAGGATCGTGTCGTTCAGGAGCTGCCGTAAATGTTCGGGTTCGGATAGTGTGAGGCGTCGAATGAGTGTCGCCTTCAAAGTTTGGTAGGTGTTCTCTGCAGGTGGGGCGAGAAGCAAATCGCAGACCTCGCTGGCTGTAGCTGGTGGCAAGCTACTCACGATGTGATGGTAGCGCATGAGGTCGGCTGTGATGCGCCGGGTGGCGAATTGCGCCTCGACTTGAATAAACCAGAGCTCGGAGTCAGTGGCCAAAAGGGGGCAGCTTCAATTCGACTGCAGACACGGTAGGCGCGTCCGTGTCGCTGTGCGTTTTCATGTTGGGTCACCACTGTTGATTGCTAGTGCGGGTGAAGAGCTATGAGTTCCAAACAAAGACTAAACTTTTTTATTCTCTCACTTGCCTTTCAGGTGCATAACATGGTGTTCAAGAGTGGCGCTATAAACTAGCCATTTAAATGCGTGCCAGTTATAGCGTCGCGTGGATGTCGCGAATGACTACAACACAAGTGACCAGCGATGTCATTAGGAATGCGAACATGCGGGCACCGAAAACATACTCGCCGTCGATTTGAGGACCGACGACTTAACAAGAACCACAACGCAGAATGGGAAGCATAAGCGTCAGCGCCCATCTTTCAAAAAGATTCATTCTTTTATTGAACACGCCAATACCATGCTGTGCCCCGACTGTTTTCAAAGCCGTGAACTGCGCTGTCCGACAGGGTGCCTATTTGCCATCTGTCCCATAGTTACGCTTCTGCTGCGACATGTCAGGAATGTATACTTGCAATTATTTTCAGCAATTGGGGCACACTTAGCTATAACGTTCATGTTTAGTGCACTAGTGAGTATTTACCCTAGGTACCTTTACAACAAATCAAGTGTCTGTGCTATGCATTTAGGTGAAAACTTTCTATTTTTTTTTAACTGATTCTGAACAGTATGCACAATTGTCCAGCAGGTCACTTCCTTCAGCCTCCTCAGCCGTTCTTATCTTCCAAGCTGAAGTAGCCTGTATCAAGCTGAGCCATCATTCTTTTGACCAGATGATTAAAACAGACAATTAACTCGGAGAAAGCATAGGGTAAATTAATTGTGATTATTTGGAATTTATAAATAATACGAAAAAGGGAAATGAAAGTGGACGAAAACACAACTTCCTTTAGGTGGGAGCTGAATCCACATCTTTAGTCATGGGGTGCTTTACCAATTCAGCTACTGTGGCCCTCGCTTTAAGTATTTGTGTGTAGAATAGCAGCCCTGGGAGTTAGCCAGTACCACTCACAGCCATGGCAGTAGACGTAGAAGATTCTTTTAACTGCAGGTGTCATGTAAAACATGAGCAGGCAACTGCTCGAGGGCCCCAACTTCAGCTGCCTTGATGCCCTAAAATAGCATACAATGGTTTATTAGCCATTTTCCTTGTTGGGGGTAATGATGTGATTTCATCAAATGATTAGGCATTTAAAAGTCAGCTTCACTCAATTGTTCATGCATGCTGTGACCAAATCCGTTCTTTGAAAGGTGAAGAGCAGCTTGACTAGGACTCGCCATTCAGACGTGAAAGGAACATACATCACTAGACCTGAGTTTGTGCCATGTGTGCACAGAATTAGCCACAAATTGAAGAACTTGGCTGCTAGATATGGCACTCCAGTCATTTCTCCCACTACCAACAGATTAGCCTCATTGTGTCTTTGTACCACAAGTACTGAGAGACAAGGATGCACGAAGAACCATGCCAAGCACTTTGTGTGTTGTGCTGTGGAGGTTACCTATGTGATACCTTTCAGCTGTGGCAAGTCCTATGTGTGTCAGAGGGACTAGTGTTTGAAAGGCCATATTAGGGGAGCCCTCAAACAAATCAAATTAATTTGATGGTGCAGGTCTTAGCACACTTTGCAAGGCCTGCTAATGTGAACCGTGCTTCTTGTGTGTTATGATCTTGGGCAGTGCGTGAGCTCACGGAGGCATATTTTATCAGAAAGATACTACACGTGTTAGTAATACTTTAATTACCTTATATTTCACAGAGGCGCACTTGTTTAAGGCCAATTTGTAGCATTACGAGACAAACTAGCACTGTCACAATATCAGTGTCTTGCATGTGCACAAAATTTGCTCCCTATGTTCCATCCTTTGAATCAACAAGTCAGTTGGTAGTTGACACTTTGTATGTGTCCTTCCTTTGTATGTTTGTGTTTGTGCCCCAAAACAATGTGTAACATTTCTGATATTGTGAGCAGTAGGGTACTGTGCCCCTTTCCATGCTAGTCAAAAGAAGCGAGAACAATAAGGGGATCCATCGAGCTCAATTCTTTATTAGTTACAACCGCATGAAAAGAAAATGGACAATGAAGCCAGAGAGCATAGGAGAAAGTAATTGTGTTTAATTTTAATGTATAAATAATAAGTAAAATTGAAGTGCCACAGCTTGGAGTCGGACCCACATCTTCCACATTGTGCATGCATGTGCTTTACCATTAAGCTACCTTAGCAACCGTCCTGTCAACTTTCTTGTATATTTGCATATGTGTACAAGATTAGCCCTGGGAGTGTTAACCAGGACTGCTTACAGCCATGTTGGCAAATGTGAAACATCCTTTTAACTGCAAGGATAATCCCAGCCACATTTCGATGGGGGTGAAATGTAAAAATGCTCTACTGCGTGCCCCATAATCCGATTGTGGTTTTGGCATGTAAAACCCAGATTTTATTTCATTTTAATAGCATGTGGCCTTAGAAGCAGTCAAGTTTGCCCAAAATTACTAGGGGTCCCTTCTGCTACAACTAAGACGACTTGAAGGCAAAAGCCCTTGCGCCGCTAACTAAAGTCCTTATTTCACCAAACTGAAACTGTGACTCGGCACTTCTTTTTTTTTTTGCCGAGTCATTGTCACTCTGAACCTATATTTTGCAGTCATTTTTGCAAGTCATCCTTTATTCAGCAAACTCGGACCGTGACTCAGAACTTTTTTCGCTGAGATATCATCACTCTGAAACCACAATTTATCATCATTCATGCAAGTAATATTTTTTTGCAAGTCGCCCTTCCTATGATTCACCAAACTCGAACCGCGACTCGGCACTTTTCTTGCTGAGTCACTCTCACTTGCACCATAATATCTCATATCTTTTTGCAAGTCACTCCCCCACTTCATAACCCCTTGATTCACTCTTAACTCACGCTTGATTCATTCTTTTGATTCACCCTATCACTGCTTGGTTCACTTTCATTCATTGTCATCTCGGTTTTACTTCCATCACACTTGGTTTGCTCTATTACTCCACATTTCCAATTTTCATCACCCTTGATTCACGCTATCACCACTTGAGTCACCTTCATTCACTCTCAATTCACTCTCATTTACTCTTCATTATCTTAGCCCCCTTTATCTCATTATCACCTTTCCTTTGACTTCTATCGCCCGACTAAACCCCTTTAATTCACCCCTCTGTATACCCCGTAGGACGTTCTGGTGGGCTAGTTGGTTCATAGCTTTTAGAAGTTTATAAACTGCGCAAGAAAACGAAGACACAAGAAGGAAAACACACACGACACCACGAGCGCAGTGGTGTCGTGTGTGTTTTCCTTCTTGTGTCTTCGTTTTCTTGCGCAGTTTATAAACTTCTAAAAGCTCTGTATACCCACTATCACTTCAGTTCACTTGCTTAATAATTCTTCTAGCCTTAATCGCGGTTTTGTGCGCATTATCGCCTCTTATCCTAAGAGGACCATTTCGTGTCGATGACATGGTTTTGAAACTGCCTTGAAACGGAGACCTCATCATGAGACGTATAAGGCTTTCGTCTTAATAAACTCTTGTACCCTATCCCACTGCATCGAGGCTATCAAAGTCAGGGCCGTCTACCATTTGCCTGCTCCTAAGCTCAGGTATTGGCAAATCATTTCTGTGGAAGCCCGCAAGGTGAAGGAGCTTTCACAAAAGGAATATTGTCATCAACCTGACTTTAGCACTATGTCCCAGGTTCGATCCCCAGACCAGGAGAAATTTTTTTTCTACTACGAAGCTTTCTTTCCGAGAAACCCATATGGGTTTCTAAAGAACTGCTCTTAGCTGAGAAACCCATGAAGCCATAGGTACATACGATTGTGTAACATACAGTCACTGAGGACTTCACAATCCAGGCTTCTCTTGCATATGCTCGTCCAGTACATGTGTAGAACCAAACCATCAGCATGTCGTAAGCTCACGTCGAATCATGCCATCAGTGTCACACGATAGTGGTCACTGCCGTCTTGTCGCTGTCGTTACACACATTGTTGTTCATCGTACACAAACATGTTGGTCCGCCTGGTAACGCTTCACGTTAACCATAACAATGCATGGGAGCTGCTTCATTTTGATTTCCAACTTGTATAATTGTTTAGCCTTTCTGCTTAAATGCACATTCACAAGGCTTCATGGTAAATCACGTGGCTGCAATAATGACTTGCAGGCTAATGCAATGTTTTGTGACAGAAGCATTATGAGCAGAGGCGTATGTACAAAGAAGTATTAAACGTGTTTAATGCTTGAACATCTCTGAATTGCATGAGCTATTAAATACCCCCATCACGCAAGTGCAGAGACCTTCCGCTAAGTCTATCTGGCAGGAGTCATTTGTCCTGTAAATGCTCATGTTTTCCCTGTCTGTTGTACAGCTGCATGAGAGAACCCCCGCTGCGTCTACTTGATGAGACACCGACGTTAAACTCAGAGGAAGAAGTAAAGCTAGATCCACATTGAGTGCCTGTAATGTGATAGCATTGTTATGATTATCAGCATTCAGGATTGGCTCTCATTACAAACCACATTTAAACTCTTGCGCGGAACCCGAACCCTTCAGTAAACAGTACATAGCAAAATTGGAGAGCGTACAAAGAAAAGCGGATTAGATTTATTTTTAATAAGTATCGCCGTCTTGACTCCCCTACAGAACTAATAAGGCAAGCTGAACTTAACTTCCCCCTATACAAAATCGAGCCCCGACTACTTCGTCTTAAGTTTCTTTTCCTTCTTCTTAATGGCAGTATGAAAATCAGTGCGAGTGACTTCTTACTACAGACAGATACACGTAGTTCTCGAACAAAACAGACCAAGCACTTAAGAGAATACAGATTTCACAACGACATATTCAGGTAGTCATTTTTTCCACATGCAATCCTTGAATGGAACATGTTGCCTGATGACGTCACCTGCACATCACTCGAAACTTATATCGCCAAGTTATCAAACAATGCTTTGTAGCGACGATCTGCATGTATTTGCGCTGTGTCGTACAATGGCATTCTGAGTCATTTCACAGTGTCTTGTTTTCTGCCCTGATATATATATATATATATATATATATATATATATAGATATTGCTGCTTATGACTTCCCCAGTTCCTGCTGATTCTTGTCTCTTGCTCAATGAACATCCAATATATTTACATTTTCTTTCTTTGTTCTTCTTTTGTGTGCTAAACCTTCCAACATGGCGTTTACTACTTTTCCGCCCTCCTTTTATAGCATTTGTATAAGGAATATACAGTGTATATGTACTGCCTTGTTCACCTAAACTTATCTATGTCCGCGCCTACTTGAACTGTGTTCTCTTAAATATGTATTCTGCCCCTTTCCTGCAACAGCCTCAAATGTGAGGCTAGCAGTATGTTCAAATAAAAAAGACAAAGCACATACTTTCTGATTAGCTTATCCTGTCCATTTCTCATTCTATAAAGCTTCGTCAATATTTTTTCTTGTAGGTTTTATCTTCAACATTAGGTACACCGGGTTTTTCAACTCGTGGTCAAAATATATTTACACAAGAAGTAAAGTTCGTGCTAGTTAGTGCTGACTAGGCCAAATTTCAGTTTTTAATGTTGTATGTCTTGATTTTTTGTTCTACTTGGCACTTAAGATACCCCAGTGGACATTTACACACAAATCCATACAACTATGTGTATTACAGATTTTCAACCTTAAAATGCAATAAAATACTACTGTTGAAGACAGAAAACACTAAAATTTGGTAAGAAATACTGAAAATTGTTTCTTGCGCAAGACTTGAATTGTTTATTTAAAAACAATTAGTTGGCTTTGGGCAAGGCTCTAAGAAGTATTGCATAGTTCTGTTCACTAAAGTCAATTTCCCCACGCTACAGTCGTGTTACGCGGTGAAGCATATGAAAAGTGAAAAAGGGCCTTTGTCACAGGACGTGTGTGTTCCTTACACGCACGCACCTGCCATCTCCTGTCGCATTACGAATACCGAGACATGTAATAACTGTACTGGCAGCCATTCAAAGCTGTCTTTGTGACGATTTAAGTTCCATGTTCTGGGGGTGAAAAGTGCGGCCCCTAGCTATAAGAAAGTAATATTTTGTTTATCAAGCTGAAGTTCATGCTGTTCATGTTTTTTGATGTGTTAATTATTTCTGGAATATTAGCTACATCCTTGCAAGGTGGTCGAAACAAATGCTCAAATCGCCACAGCCACATCCGAAGTAGCTCAGAAGGCCTGCTACTACACTTAATAGGTGTCCTGGTGCTTTTACTGGCAGGTGACGGTGGGTGTGCACGTGCATAATTAAGGAACACCTATTATATGTCGTGTGACAGTGGCCCCTTCCCACTCTTAATATGCTTCACAGTTTAACACAACTGTATTGCAGTGAAGCTGACTTTAGGAAACCGAATTATGCAATGCTTTTTGGACGCTTACCTGAATTCAGCCTAGAGGCACTATGAAAAGGCATGCGGCTCTATGTTCGCAGCAAACATAAGCTGTGTCACAGAAAAACAAACGTTTGTGGTATTTATTCGCAAAATATTCATGTAACGTCAGCCAAAATTTCCCCAGCCGTTGCACTGCTGCCAGTAAGTCCAAATAACTGAGCAGGTCTGGATAGTCCAGCTCTAAAAATTGCCCAATGACTATATTTGCATTCTATTGAGATCAGTTTTGCCCTTAATAGGATGCAATGAAAAAATCCTAAAATTATTGGTGTCAATACAACAATCGTAAGCAACCGCTATAAATCTGACATTTTGTAATAAAATTGCAAAATTTGGCAGGTATGTATTGCCATGGGGATGAGAGTAGCAAAAAGGGATAGGGAAATTATATTTACAAGATATATACTGAGAGAGACGGCTGCAGGCAAGATAGCAGAACAACACGAGCACTGCCCAGATCGTCATCTTCACAGTCTTTCTGGCGCATTCTTCGATGCTCGGCACAGCGCGTAACAGTATTATGACATCAAAGCAGAAAACATTAATTTTGTAATGAAAAACAGTCATGTATGCATTTACGTTTTCACCTTTTGTGCTTGTCCTTTTATTGGTCTACATTGTGCAACAAGTAAAATAAAGAATTGAATAATAACTGAAAACAAAGAAAATCCTAGCCTGTTTACATACACCTACTCAGTACACTATCGACACATCCTGATTTACTTGTACGAATACATAAGCGTGCTCATCTGTCAAGTCAGGCACAGAAGCGGTTAACTAAAACTTCAGTTCTTCAGCTGCAACATATACAACCATGCTTACACAGGAAACGGCCCACAACATAAAAAAAGTGGCCAACAGACATGGCGTCCCGGTGGTTTTTTCCGCTCCAAAAAAGCTATCTGGGTTATGCCCGAGGATCAATGGAGGACTTCGGGGAAGCGGTTGCGGAGTGAAGCATGCCGAACCGTACGTGAAGTGTGCCACGGGCGTTGTTTACCAAATCCCGCTCAAATGTGGACGGGTATATGTGGGCCAAGCAGGGCGCTGCGTGAATGAACGCGCGGGGGAGCATGCCTTGTCAATCAAAAAAAGAGAAGGAGCGCACTTGCCCGCTCATTGCATTGCATGCAAAGGTTGTGTGCCTATGTTCCATAGCATTAAGGTTTTAGGCAGGAGTAACGACAAAACTTCCCGAGAACTTTTAGAAGCCTTCTATATCAAGAAAAAAGGCGATACTTGCATAAGTGACATTTCTGTTACCCTGTATCGAGCGGAAAATAATTTTCTGCGCAGCTGCTGTTGAATTGAGGTGGGCGTGATTTGCAACCCTCCCCCTCCTTGTCCCTCCCCCCTTCCTTTTTCGGGCACGTGTCAAAGCAGTCTACATAATGTGGCTTCTACACAAATAAAAAACCAGTTGAAAGTTTGCGCTCTATCCGTTCACGTCTTTTTCCTGTGTTTGTCCGTTTGTACGCGCAACGCTTCCCGATACAGCTATGCACCAACTCGCCCAGCAAGAAGTTCTTCTAAACAAACTGTCTGTAAGTTCAGACCCTAAGCTAGCTTGTGTTCTGGCCACAGAAACAGGTGCTTACAGGCATTGTGTTAGAACTCTGTGGCCTGGTGAAGTTGCAAAGCGTACTCTTGTAGCTATGTGTTGGCCAGGCCTTGACTGGTTGCCATGGTCCAGTGAAGTCTCGGCAGCTTGGTTCCAAAAACTGACGAAATGTCTTCAGCACATGTCGCTGGGCGACCTCCTTCCTACGTGGCTTTCCTCCATGTTCCAACTGTCCCCTTAATCTTTTCCGGGACTTCGTGGTCCCCAGCGATCAGTCTCTTCTGAGGTCAATGGTCCACAGTGATAGGTCCCTTACTTAAAAGGTACATAATAGCTAGGTTCCTTAATTTTCCTGTTTTCTTGCCTTGCATGCCCTTGTGCCTGTTGCAAAAGAAGGTAACATCTCTCGCCTATCATCATGGTTCTCATTAGAGTTCCATTAAAGGAGGAAGATTGGGATAGCCATAGCATCTGTCTTGGTTCCTTACATTTGGTGCCGTAATACCCAGGACTCCTACTACAGCGGCAGGCGTCATCCTCAGGTTCGAGGAGGCTGGAGCACATTCTGCTTGCTTCAGCTACTGTCTGACCTTGCCCTTCAGCATGACGAGCTCGCAAGGCTGGGATGCCCCCGGAGATGAATGACACAACCTGTCGGCCCAGCCCTGATGGCCTGCCTATCGATGTGAAGGACAACTGCAATGACCACTTCGAAGCTTGCAAGGCTTGGACGATGAATTTCTTCATTGACATCCATCCTGTTGGCCTAGCCCTCAAAGTGAACAGCACATATAATGCAGACTTATCTTGCCATCACAATGATGACTGCTCCATAGCTTGCAAGACAGGGATAGTGAGTCTCGTCCGAAGCCTGATCGTGTAGGCCTAGCCCTTGAAATCGCCGTCTGTGTGCCTGCCGATATTCTAGTCCTTCAGCCTGACGGCCACTCCAAGGTTTGCGAGGCTGGAAGGCTGCGCTGAGCTGTTCCCATCTGAATTTCGGAAGCTTTATCCTTTGAGCAGCTAGTGCTGTCACAGCAGTATTACGGATGAGAGGAACCATGACGATTACTGATTTTTGCAAATGAACTATGTAGCATCCTTGGCTGTGGACTCACGGGTGCCCTAGGGACAGAAAAGGCTGAAATGCAGGACATTGAGCAGCTGAGAGTTATGTGAATGTTCTTGCATGCTGACATCAAAGAAGTCACGAAGAAAAGTGATAAAGAACTTTCATCTATGTCACTAATTGTTGGTAAGTTTAAATGAGTTGTCTTACATATGGAATTAATGCGACAGGAGTTGAACGAACTAGACCACCAGATTCATAACACTATTTATTTAGTCAACTGGAGTGACGTAGAGGCTTGTGAATACCTTGAATTGGACATCTGCTGCGCTTAAGCGAAGCTTGAGGTTTGATTGGCCAAATTAGACAAGAAACCACTGTATATATGTGCTATACCAACAGGGAATTTAATAAGTAGGTCACTGAGCTGAGTTTATTCACATGATGAGTGGATGCCCATTGATAATGACGAAGCTAAGAAACTCAGTCTAAAAAACACTGCAATAAATTCTTACTTGAGTAGTGATATTGTCACAGCAAACAGATGCATGGCAGAGGCAACACTCCTAGCTCCAAAAGCCCTGAAATCCAGAGACAAATCTGAATAATTGTGCTACAAGAGCCCTTTTACATGTGGAATTTTGTTCTCTGTCAGTTGGTCTGCTGTGCTGTGTCGATCAGTGGGTACTGTCTCTGCCCTGAAGACACCCACAGCTGTCCTTTAACTGGGACTGATAATCCATCTATCGGACACCACTGCTAAAGAGGTGTTACACATGTGTCACGAAGACAAAAAAAGCGAAACGAAGGTGGAAAAAATGAAGTTCGTGGAAAAACGAGACAAGGATTGTTTGAAATAAGGTGCAGCATTCAGGATCAGCCACCAGAAGCAGAATGATAAAGTCAAAGGAGAGTTTGCATTTTAGTGTGCAATCAAACGGACAGACATCATACCGAATGCGTCAAGAAGGGCACAAGGATGAAGCGAAGTCACCTGGCAGCTTGGAAAGGCAGAATCATGCACTCGAATGCAGAAATATTGCGGGAAATAACTCAAACCCCCTGAATGCAACTCGAATGAACTCCCCCTCCTAATCGCCTTATCACCCTCCTTAGGGTACCTGCACACAGCGAACACCCAGGCAACATGGCCGCTCACATCCAGACCCGAGCACTCGTCAACCGGGCTGAGAGCGACCCGCCTTCGTCTCGCAGTGCCAGAGATCGACTCCTCAGCTACCATGACCTCACCCTGTTTTACAGAAATTCCCGCCTAATCTACCCCCCACTGCATAAATCTCTTCCCAGAAGTGACCAGGCTTTGTGGCGCAGACTTCTAACGGCCACAGTTACGACCCCTTTTCTTCTGTCCATTATTACCCACGGTGAAACCTCTCCTCACTGCCACTTGTGTCCTAGCACTTTGACCACATCTTTCTAAATTGCCCGAAGAAGCCCAAGCCCCTGTGGCGAGGGTCAGAACACCAGGAGCGATGGGAGCCTGCTCTGCGCAGCTCACAACCGGAGTTACAGCTTCGGACACTGGGCTGGGCCAGAGGGGTCGCCAAAGCACAAATGTGCCCGGCCACCTAAAGTGGCCCGAGGGCCCATCGTCGTCCTGCTTCCTTTTCTCCCCCCCCCCCCCTCACATGATTCTCTCATGAATCAGTAAAGTTTATCCACCCACCCACCCCTGAGTGCAAGAAAAGAGTGAAAATTATATTTTGTGCAAAAAAAAGAAGGATTTCTTTTTAACACAAGGTTAAAATAAAACTGCCTAACCGCACATTACTCAAACCATTATAAACAGCTCCAAAATTGCATAACTGTGCAATCTCGACCTTAAAGCCTGAAATAAGTGGAACAAAATTTGTTCCTTGTGAGCAAATCGGGATGTGTGGCTTGGATAAGCTGAACGTGTGCAGTTTTGGCTTTGCAAAAAGGTTGTTAATTAGTTAAACTTCTATAGCGGTGACCCAACAATGGGGGGAAAAAAATGTTTAGTGCAGTAGTGTGATAGTTAATGTGGGCAGAAGTGCAGTGTGTAAACGGGGTGTATTTTGGGTTGAAACACCAAGATATAAATTCCACTGGCGTTGCACCGAGTCAGGTTATTTTGACAGAAAGCAATAGCCTCCCGTTTTATTTGCTTAGATTTTGTCATACAGTTTGCCAACATGTGCATTGCTGTTGCAATAGTGCATACCTCAGCAAGGCCAGATGGCTGCAGAGTATTTTCAGGTGGTTCAATACGCTTATGTGATAAGTATCATATATATAAGGCAGCCATGTATGTCTATGCACCAGCAGGCATTCCTATATGTCATGATGGTGTGCAAATTTATTGTTTACAGGTGCCATATGTTGTGCCTAATGTATAGTATGTCCTTTCGTTCATGCTGGACAGCGACAATATTTGCCCCTCTAGGTCTTTGTCCAGAGAAGGAAGGCCTACTGCTTGAGTGCCCATGATAGAGTCGATGCTGCTTCAAGCTTCAACAACTCCTCTGCCATTTACGGCTATGTAAGCTAATATTTGCTCCGAGAAAATGTTACTTAGCTCCCTCAGATTTTTCAAATAAAGTACTTTACCAACAAAACTGTGTCCCAGGGCTATCCCTCTTCCACTTTTCTTTGGCATTTACAACACTTCCTCAGACTATACATGCATATTCAAAGCACCCAATACATTTCAGGTAGGACATATTCTGCAAAGTTCCTATTAACGAGGTACTGGCATGATTTTTTGAACTATTCTTTTTTTTGTGTGTGAAAGCTCTAGAAGAAATGACAAGCCTCGGAGTGCCGTAAGTAATTTACTATAATAGCTTTTCTGGAGCCGGTTTTGGTTTTGTTTTCTAGAAGGACACTGTGTCGTGATGTCATAACACAGCATGTGGTCACATGGGAGCCGGACATTTCAATGTTTTGACATGCTCTCGGGGCCTCCAGCTAGCTCGGTTGACTCGTGTGCTGCTACTCGTGAAGGCCAATTTAAGAGTATAGCGGATGACCGAATGAGCTGGAATGAGTGTCGTAACATCGCAATGTGCTGCTCCCACGTGACCATTGTGGGGGAGCACACGCTGCCACCTTCTCCCGCGGGCGCTCGCCCGTCGCCGGCGCACGGAGCGCCCGCGACAGCAGCCGGGTGGACATCTCGCGCGCGCACACCGCGCGCTGCGGGAGCCGGGCGAACACGGGAGAAATGCACTTTGCCCTCTCCCGGTTCTCGCTCGCGACGCGCGTGCCGCGCGGGAAGAGGGAAAGTATCCGGCTGGCGAGGAGGACACTCCCCTCGCGGAAAGGCAAAAAGGCATAAAAGAGCGCGACCGAGAGACCCCCGCTCTCTCTGACCTCGCTTGACCTTCTGCCTGGACGGATTTTTACCTGCTGAAAGCCGTGAGTGACCTCGTTCGCGTGACTACCACACGCGACGAGGCAAGCCTATTTTATTAGTTGTTATACAGAGCGGACTTCCCTCTACAAGTGTGTTTTATTGCTGACAGCAATAAACGTTGTTGAGTTGACTCGCTGGTTGCCTTATTCGCCCGAACCCTACGTAGCTGCGATTACACGCGCTACGGGTTGGGGAAGACCCCCACATTTGGCGCTACCAACGTGGTTCGAATTCGGCAACACGGCGAGTTTTCTTTTCTGTTTTTTGGAGCTGGGACTACTGAAGTTGCAGTAAACAATGGCGACGGGCTTGTCTGACTTTCCAGATTTGTTCATGTTGTCGGAGGTCGCGGCAGATAATCAGAGGCCTAGTGCTAACGCGGCGGCAGCTTCCGAACAAACCGGTAGCTTTGATTTTGAGTGTTTCACGTGGAACAGTCGGGATCGCGGAAACGCCACGTTGGCAGGGTTTAGGCCTGAGAGTAGGCCTAACACGCCTAACACCTCGCCGCGTCGTCCCGCGGACTCAGAGCCACCTATGCCTCTAAATAGTTCGACGCAAGCTGCGGATGCGTCCGAACCTTCGGGCGGTAGTATTCCGTCAAGCGAAATAATGCTGCAGAATGCGCTGCAAGTCATGCAGGGCTTAGCCGGCGCCCTGCAGAACACCATGCGGGCCCCGTCGCAGAGCGAGCGACCACGAATTAAGGTAGACATGCCTACCTATAGTGGGTACCACGATCGCACTAGTGCAAACGAGTACCTCGGCCGTCTGCAGTATTATCAGCAAGCAACAGGGCTTTCAGACGCCGAACTTCTCGCGCGCGTGGTCCCTGCTTCACTGACTGAACAGGCGGCTCGTTGGTTCCGACTGGCCGGACACAGAGCCCGCACAGTAGAAGAGTTCCGCGCGAACTTCCGCGAGGAATTTCTTCCGGCCAACTACGAGTGGCGTTTGAGGAGAGAGTTGGAGTTGCGTACCCAGCATCCGGACGAGTCCCTGCTGGAGTATGTTCGAGCGATGGACGAACTTTATCGTCTCGCAAGTCCTCTCGCCACCGACGCCGATAAAGTCGAGCGCGTCACACGGCAAGCGCACCCGACTTTCGCGGCCTACTTCAGGGGATGTAGGTACCGAGACTTAGACGAGCTCGCCACCGAAGCAAAGCGCATCCAAGGGGACATCCTCGCGGCGCGAGCATACCGTCCGCCTCCACCCGCCGCGCTGTCACTCGAGCCTCGCTGCGCGTGGAACGGCGGCGGGATCGCTTCACATTCCCCGAGGGTCGACGCGTCGGCATCGTTCGCCGACGAGCAGGTCCAGCGTGGTTGGGAATTATCAGACCGCGCCTTGGACCCGTACGCCTACGCGCTGAAAACAGCACAGCATAACGCGGCACGCAGTGCGCCGCGGCAGGAACTTGCGACTAATGCGAGAACAGAGGAGCGGCACATGCCGACCGCCGAGCGTGGAAGCTACGGCCCGCCGGATTGGAGCGACGGGCGCCCACGCCACCGAGGCTTCGGTGGCCGTTGCTACCAATGCGGCGGACTGGGGCACATCGCCCGTGACTGCGCAAGCACGCCGGGCCAAGGTCGAGCACGTGGTTCGGGAAACGGGCGAGGCCGCCGGTGATCCACCTTGGGTCCCGGGCGGCGATCTCGAAGACAACTGGCGATTTCGATTTACTTGCGCCTTTGGCTTGTCGCGTAGATGTCGCGGACTCGCAGGCGCCGTTCATCGAGCTAACGATAGCCCGAAAGAAGTTTGCCGCATTATTGGATACTGGGGCAAGCGCTTCTTTATTTGGTGACGAGGTGTTGCAGCATCTCCGCGAGAACAATATCCGCTTAAGAGATAGTGACATCACTTTCCGCCTTGCTTCCGGCACAGCACAATCGAGCGGTGCAGCTAGACTAGTTATTCGTTGGGAGAGACGCGTCAGGCGACAACGCCTCGTACATCTTCCCGGTCTGTCAGTGCCTGTTATTTTAGGTCGAGACTTTCTCGCCAAGTCGGGTATTTTGATAGACATCGCCAGCGGAGGTTACCGAGAGAACGGAACGGGTGTTTTGAAGCGTTTCGCAAAAGCGCCCGTGCCTGCGGCGACACGCCAGTCTCCGGGGGCGGCGCGAGCGGGCCACACCCAGCCGCAGCCGAGCGAGCAAACCGTAATCGGTAAAGACGATCAAAGCAACGGAGAGACGGTAGCACAACATTGTGCCGCGACGTTGCAAGGGGCAGCGCACCCACTTTTGTCAGAGGTCAACAGCCTGCCGGAGAGAGAACGGGCACGACTGTCATCGCTGTTGTACGAATACGACGCGATTTTCA